>NC_091454.1:12808555-12933555 GCF_027789765.1 Dendropsophus ebraccatus | reverse complement strand
GGTCCTACACAGAGGACTATGTGCCATGCCTGGGTCCTACACAGAGGACTATGTGCCATGCCTGGGTCCTACACAGAGGACTATGTGCCATGCCTGGGCCCTACACAGAGGACTATGGTGGTGCCATGCCTGGGTCTTACACAGAGGACTATGTGCCATGCCTGGGTCCTACACAGAGGACTATGTGCCATGCCTGGGTCTTACACAGAGGACTATGTGCCATGCCTGGGTCCTACACAGAGGACTATGTGCCATGCCTGGGTCCTACACAGAGGACTATGTGCCATGCCTGGGTCCTATACAGAGGACTATGTGCCATGCCTGGGTCCTACACAGAGCACTATGTGCCATGCCTGGGTCCTACACAGAGGACTATGTGCCGAGTCCTATAAGAAGTATAGATACGGTTTGATTTTCAGTATTTTCTAAATTCTGTATATTTTTTTTAATATCAGGGTACAAGGCATTGTGGGAAAAGAAGTGACCCCATTCCTGCTGAGCCGAGTAAATGAGATAACCGGAGGGAAGTCTCTGGATTCCAGTATCCTGCTCTAATCTGGGTCATAATTGGGACATTCAGTTATTTAAAGGGGAACTCCGTCGAAAATGTTTTCTTTCAAAACAACCGGAGTCAGAAAATTGTATAGATTTGTAATTTAATTCTATTTAAATTATCAGCTGCTGTATGTCCTGCAGGAAGTGATGTATTCTCTCCAGTCTTCCAGTACTTATCAGTTGCTGTATGTGCTGCATGTGTATTCTTTCCAGTCTGACACAGTGCTCTCTGCTGCCACCTCTGTCCATGTCAGGAACTGTCCAGAGCAGGAGAGCTTTTCTATGGGGATTTGCTGCTGCTCTGGACAGTTCCTGACATGGACAGAGGTGGCAGCAGAGAGCACTGTGTCAAACAGAGTGGAGAGAATACACCACCGCCTACTGCTCTGTGTCATAGACATGGGTCCTGAATCTGGAATCCTTCTCAATAACAATAGAAGGGGACAAGGACAATCCCTCTTGTTCGTTGAATTCTCCCTCAAACATTGGAGGAGGGTCAGACAATCCTATGTAACCAACCCCAGAGGTTTTACAGACAAGGTGTCAGGTTGATTCTTAAATATACTTCCTTAATGGTCATCAAGACATTGCTCTCATAAAGAATAATGCCAAGGTTGGAAGTCGTATCGCTGTAGCCCTGAGCCATATCCGAAAGCCTAAAGGAGGAGGAAAAAGAAGAGAAATACACCGGAAATCAGAGGACAAGATGTCTGACTCCAGGCCGGTGGGTGTATAGTTGCTTCCTACGACAATCTCACTCTATCTATCTATCTATCTATCTATCTATCTATCTATCTGTCTGTCTGTCTGTCTGTCTGTCTATCTATCTATCTATCTAGCCATTCCTCTATATCTCTTCATGATAGAATTCTATTTACCTCTACCCACCACCAGGGGGAGCTCACTGAATACAAATGTATACACCATCCAGTTGATTCTACTGGATCTGTATAAATCCATTTATCTTACTGTCTCACGTCTTCACTCATTTCCAGGTAGTCATTGGGGGCATCAATGTTGACTTCATCGCGAAAGCAGCTCGGGACACCATGGAGGTTTGTGCTTATACAGTTTTGATTTATAGGAAATTTTCCATTTGTTATCTGGCCCTATAAAAATGGCAACCATGCTCACTGATCAACAGTTTATAGAGGATTGTCTGTATACAAGTGTAGGAAACCATCAGCTGGGAGAATTAGTTCTGTATACCTTTTGGTCTCTGGATGGAAACAAGTCTGAGGGTAACAGTCCAGGACCTCTTAGCATGAGGTTAAGAACCTCTTAGTAATCCTCTGGTCGGGTGCGGACATCTATCACCAGGAGCTAATTTGATGTGAGTTCTGTCACTCCGGGGACTTCTTGCATCTCAGGAACTAGCTCAGCACACCTACTGACTTTGAATGGGCATCTCCTCCACCACTACTGCTGCCTTTTACAATTTTTACTTGTTGGACCTAAAAAGTATTCGAGGACTGTTCCTTAATGTATGTGGAAAATTTACTTGTTAAGTAAAGTTACCCGTTGCACTGTATTGCTTTCTGGTCTACGGCTACACACCAAGGGCACCTTAACATATCACCAGTCTCTATGTATATGGAGGGAAGAAAGGGAGTTCCGTCACCCAGAAAACTGTCCAAACCCAACTGGAGGATTATTAAGAGGTCCTTAACAATCTTGTGCTAAGAGGTCCTTGCCGACCTTGTACTAAGGTCCTTGCTGACCTAGTGCCAAGAGGTCCTTGCCAACCTTGTGCTTAGGGGTCCTTGCAAACTTTGTGCTGAGGTCTTTTTCAACCTTGTGCTAGCAAATCCATGCTTACCTTGTGCTAGGAGGTCCTTGCCAACCTTGTGCTAAGAGGTCCTTGCTAACTCTGTGCTAATAGGTCCTTGCCAACCTTGTACTAATTGATTATTGCCAAACTTGTGCTAAGAGGTCCTTGCCAACCTTGTACTAAACGGTCCTTGCTAACCGTGTGCTGATGGGTCCTTGGTAACCATGTGCTAGAAGGTCCATGCTTACCTTGTGCTAGGAGGTCCTTGCCAACCTTGTGTTAAGATGTTCTTGCTAACCTTGTGCTAAAAAGTCATTGCCAATCTTATGCAAAGAGGTCCTTGTCAACCTTGTGCTTAGAGGTCCTTGCTAACCTGGTGCCAAGAGGTCCTTGCCAATGTGGTGCCAAAAGGGCCTTGTCTGCCTTGTGCTAGGGGTCCTCGCCAACCTTGCGTACCTTGTGCTAAGAGGTCCTTGTCAGTCCTATGGTAAAATGTCCTTGCTAGATATAAGTGAACCTTGAACTTCCTAGGGTTGCATCTAACTTCTTCAGCCACTGGTATTCAAATGTCGAATGATTGGACTTGAGTATGCTCATCTCTGGTCCTTGCCAACCTTGAGCTAGGAGGTCCTTGCCAACCTTGAGCTAGGAGGTCCTTGCCAACCTTGTGATTGGAGGTCCTTCCCAATCTTGTGCTAGGCGGTCCTTGCCAACCTTGAGCTAGGAGGTCCTTGCCAACCTTGTGATTGGAGGTCCTTGCCAATCTTGTGCTAGGCGGTCCTTGCCAACCTTGAGCTAGGAGGTCCTTGCCAACCTTGTGATTGGAGGTCCTTGCCAATCTTGTGCTAGGCGGTCCTTGCCAACCTTGAGCTAGGAGGTCCTTGCCAACCTTGTGATTGGAGGTCCTTCCCAATCTTGTGCTAGGCGGTCCTTGCCAACCTTGAGCTAGGAGGTCCTTGCCAACCTTGTGATTGGAGGTCCTTGCCAATCTTGTGCTAGGCGGTCCTTGCCAACCTTGTGCTAGGAGATCCTTGCTAAACTGTTATCCTCTCAGACTAGTAAAGATATGATGCACAGTCATTTGGGTGATGGAAGTTATCCCAAGGGCAAGCTTAGGCCACCATAGCTGGAGTGGGATGTTGACCCTGAAGAAGCCCCAGTGGTACACTTGTCCATGTTATGATTCTGTTTTATGGCTTTTTCTTGCAGTATGGAGGACAGACCAACCCGGGGAAAGTCCACCAGTCCTTTGGAGGTGTAGGCCGGAACCTGGCAGGTAAGAAGGGGCATCTTGGCGTGGACATAAAGTGGTCATGTATTGGCCCATATCCCTAGTCCAGGTAGGATGTGGAGAGGCCAAAAATTCCATCCAGGCGGTGCTCATGCCTGGACATTTACTTTTTGGTTGTCTCCCCAATCCCGAGATTACACAAGAATTCACATTGAGGAGACTTGGCAGGATCCTTTAACACTGGTACGTCCTGTTCCTCTCCAGACTGTATGAGCCGCCTGGGTGTCCGACCCCTCTTCATCTCCGCTCTAGGACAAGATGACCTCTCTGATTCGGTCTTCCAGTACTGCTCGCACATGGTGAGTCTGTCACACTGCCATGTATGGAACTCATCCACTACAAGGAGTCAACAATACTTCCCCCCCCCCCCCCCCCCCCACACATATTACATTGAATTCAATAGGAAAACGTCAGTCACCTTACATGTGGTTCATTAGGGTTATCCAATATATAGCTTATTACTTCTAGAAACAGCGCCCCTCTTGTCCTCAGTTTGGGCGGGGTATCGCAGCTCAGTTTCATTGAAGTGAATGTATCTTAATTGTAATACCAGACACGACCTGAGAACAGGGGTGGCGCTGTTTTTAAAAGAAAGCAGTCAGTGAAGTGCTCAGCCGACAATTTTGATGGCTTCTATTTTTCAGGTTATGGGGGCTGTATGCTTCCATAAACAGCAGTGCTATCATGGATAATGTTCTTTTCTTGCAGAATATGAGAGGGGTCGCCCATCTGGAGGGTCACAGTACTGCCACCTACTGTGCTGTCATCTCTGGCAGTGGAGAACTGAGTCTTGGACTGGGAGACATGGACATTCACATGCAGATAACAGAGAAACACGTAAGAATCTGTGCGTTTCTCATGTTATAAACCTGCATCAGAGGAACACGTATACATATTCTACTTCTGGAGAGGTTAATTTTATCCACCCCCTTCCTTCTCCCTCCTCCTAATACACCTCCTTACTCCAGAAAAAAATCTGTAATGATTTGGACATTAGATATCTCACATCTCTGCAATCTTCTGCCCACTGCCTGTTGTCAGGGAAAATCTGTCCCTAGTGACAACTAGATCAGGACAGAACACAGAAACCATGTGCTACGTGCATGAAAAAAAGCCTGGCCTGTTCTGCGGCTCTGTACCCACCATAAAAGTATATAATAATCCTCTCCCGGACCCTGTATTCCTGCCTAACCTAGCAATGGTGATACTATAACACACACTGATCTTCAGGGCACGACCGTCAAATGTCACGTTAAGCAGGTTAAGCCGTATTCATCAGATCTGTAAAGATTAAAGAGAATTTGGGTTGAGAGGAATATAAATAGTTACAAACCCTCGACAATAGTCCCGTCACTAAGAAGATTTCAGTAAGTCCTCCAGCGACAAGGTGATGCTGAGGGTTATTGTTACTCACTCTGGCAACATGGAAAGAGTGAGGAGAGGGATCATGGGAGGTCAGGAGACAGGTAGGGATGAAAGCAGGGATTAATGGTATTAAAGAGAGAATTTTTGCTCCCTGTCAGTGTGTTGTAGATATCCTGAGTTCACAATTTAAATGAAATTTGAATTAAAAATTTTAAAATCCTTAAATTTTCAGAATTCAGCAAAAATTTAAATTTTAAATCCAAGTTATTTTTTAGAAATCTATTGTTAAAGGGGTCTTCCACTTTATAAAGTGTTCACTAGCTGGAACCCCAGCGATCAGCTGTAATCAAGGATGGACACAAGCGCTCAGTTTCCCTACAGTGCCACCGCAGGCGAAATTGTGTACTACATCATTGCCTATTCACATCAATACGTTGTCTGTGTAAAGGTGGCCATATACAATGTTTATCTCTCTCAATTCCCCCAAATACTGGAATGTTTATGTGTTTTTTTAGTGGAGAGAGGAGGGGTAAGCCGCTGCCAGACTCCTCTAGCGGCAGCTTTTCACTCCAAGAACAATAGGGTCGGGTGGTTAAAATCCAACGATCATACCCTTCTCTCCCTAAACATTATCTGTAAAAGTGTCATGTAGTCTCTATACATATTGGCCAGTTTCGTCAAAGTTGTTGTATTCTACCCACTTTTTATTTTTACTAACGTGCCTTAAAGGGATTTACCAAGATTAGAAGAACATAGAGGTTTTTCATCCAGAAACAGCGCCGCTCTTTCCTCAGTTTGCGTGCGGTATTTCAGCTCACCACCATTGAAGTGAATGGAGCCAAGTTGTAATACCACAGAAAACCTGAAGACAAGTGTGGCGCTGTTTCTGGAAAAAAAAACAGCTATGTCTTTATAATACCCAATCGTTTAAAGGGGAATTTTAAGTTAAAATAATGTATCTCCTATCCACTGGATAGGGAATAAGTGTCAGATCATATAAGCGATAATGTCCAAAATGGGAAGAAGAGAGCAATATGTACGCTGCCACATCAGTCATTGTCTATAAGATATTCTAAATCGGAACTACCTGTTAATGCAGGACAGGGCGGGTCCTCCAGAGGGGGAGACACTCTTTGTAGTTTTCAAAAAAGATGCTGATCTCCCTTTTAGAAAGTTCAAAATATTCAGAGTCCCCTTCTGTAATACTCTCACCCTCCACCAGGTGTCTCAGTTTGCAGATGATCTCCGCAGGGCTCGACTCCTGTGCATAGACGGCAATGTCCCAGCATCCACCATCCAGTATGTGTGTGAGATCGCCCGTCAGAGCGCCGTGCCAGGTCAGTGTGCCAACAAAACTGGCGGATATCATTGTTGACTGTTGATGTTAACACATTCCAGCTCCGAAAGGATACAAGCAGAGACGTGCTGCAAGTTGTCACCCGCCGGTCCCACCTGGGAAGTGTTTATCACATCTGCTTGTTCCAATATATTAGTTTACGGTATCAGATGTGAGGATCTAAGGCTCAGCCAAGGAAGGTTCATATAAAAGCTTAATCGTTGTATAATTTATAGTGTTACAAGGTTATAATAGACTTCGCTGAGTCTCTTAAAGGGGTTGTCTATCCTAAACAACTCAATTTACTGCAAAAATCCCATGACAAGCAGCTGATCACATCATAGACTCTCAACAGTCAGGAGTGATCTGTGGAGCAACCCAGAAACAACTGTTTATTTTGCCTACACTGCCCCCGCAGGGAAAATGAGGCATTACACTATTCCTATTAAATTAACAGCTTGCTTCATGTAATACACGCGCATTCCTGGCCCACCATCTGCTATCCTGTCTGGGTTACAAATGAGGGTCTGAATTATTATTTTTTTTTAACAGACTTCCCTTTTAAATATTAAAGTGATGTTCATTATGTTTAACAGTTTGTTACGAACCTACAGACATAGACAAAGCGTCTAAACCCTTCACCTCAAACAGCTGGACCGCTCTGACCTACATCTCTCCGAACCTACGTGAGCTCCTGTCTATCAACAGGGCCTTGGGATACGTAGAGGATGTTGGTAAGTGTCATATCAAGCCAGTGGTGGTAGCGAACAGTTTTTTTTTTCTGTATACTTTTACAGTTATAATCTTATGTATAGGAGGCAGTATTATAGTAGTAATATTCCTTTATATAGGAGCAGTATTATAGTAGTTATATTCTTGTATATAGGAGCAGTATTAAAGTAATTATATTCCTGTATATAGGGGCAGTATTATAGTAGTTATATTCTTGTATATAGGGGCAGTATTATAGGAGTTATATTCCTGTATATAGGAGCAGTATTATAGTAGTTATATTCTTGTATATAGGAGCAGTATTAAAGTAATTATATTCCTGTATATAGGAGGCAGTATTATAGTAGTAATATTCCTGTATATAGGAGCAGTATTATAGTAGTTATATTCTTGTATATAGGAGCAGTATTATAGTAGTTATATTCCTGTATATAGGGGCAGTATTATAGTAGTTATATTCTTGTATATAGGGGCAGTATTATAGTAGTTATATTCTTGTATATAGGGGGCAGTATTATAGTAGTTATATTCCTGTATATAGGGGGCAGTATTATAGTAGTTATATTCCTGTATATAGGAGCAGTATTATAGTAGTTATATTCTTGTATATAGGAGCAGTATTATAGTAGTATATTCTTGTATATAGGAGCAGTATTATAGTAGTTATATTCCTGTATATAGGAGCAGTATTATAGTAGTTATATTCTTGTATATAGGAGCAGTATTATAGTAGTATATTCTTGTATATAGGGGCAGTATTATAGTAGTTATATTCCTGTATATAGGGGCAGTATTATAGTAGTTATGGTTCAGGGAAGAAAAGGAACGCTGCACCTCACACCTATGGCTGATACTAGTGCCCCTAGGCTAAATAAAAAACACATCAGAATTTTGTGTATGAATTGATCAAGCCATACTGCCCCATGTACCTCGTGCCGGTATCTGATACACATGGGTCCCTACACTAAGTCCACACCGTGCCAGTCAGTGGCCACCAACCCCGCAGGCGCGCACAGTCAGGGAACGGGGGCCATGGGACGGCCCTGCGACCCCCATGCCACAGGACCAGACCCAAAAACACCACACCAGAACCCGGCCAGCACCGCCGGCGGAGAGGGTCGCCCCCAAACAGCACAAGTCTGGATGAGGTATTGCACTCACCATAGCTGCGGCAAACAGAATGGGAAAAAAAAACAGGAGGGATTAAAACAATGTGCACTCAGGTGTCTCCTGCTAATTGCGGTCATGTGGGTCTCACCAGGAGGAGTGCAAAACACGGAGAAAAGAGAGAAACAAAATGCGGTTCAGGGAAGAAAAAGAGTGCTGCACCTCACACCTATGGCTGATACTAGTGCCGCTAGGCTAAATAAAAAACACATCAGAATTTTGTGTATGAATTGATCAAGCCATACTGCCCCATGTACCATCGTGCAGGTATCTGATACACATGGGTCCCTACACTAAGTCCACACTGTGCCAGTCAGTGGCCACCAACCCCGCAGGCGTGCACAGTCAGGGAACGGGGGCCATGGGACGGCCCTGCGACCCCCATGCCACAGGACCAGACCCAAAAACACCACACCAGAACCCGGCCAGCACCGCCGGCGGAGAAGGTCGCCCCCAAACAGCACAAGTCTGGATGAGGTGTTGCATTATAGTAGTTATATTCCTGTATATAGGAGCAGTATTATAGTAGTTATATTCCTGTATATAGGAGCAGTATTATAGTAGTTATATTCCTGTATATAGGAGCAGTATTATAGTAGTTATATTCCTGTATATAGGGGCAGTATTATAGTAGTTATATTCTTGTATATAGGAGCAGTATTATAGTAGTTATGACCACATGACCAAAATTAGCAGGATATGCCTGTGCTCACATGTCTGGACCCTATGTCTTCCCCATTCTGTGAGAGCAGCAATGGTAAGTGTAATACCATATCCATACTTGTGTCGTTTGGGGGCAGCCTTCCCCGCCGGTGGTGCTGGCTGGGTTTTGGTGGGGCTTTTTGGGTCTGGTCCTGTGACATTGGGGTTGCAGGGCCGTTCCATGGCCTCCCTTCCCTGCACGTGCACGCTTTGCGGGGTTGGCGGTCGCTGACCGACACGGTGTGGAGTTAGCGTAGGGACCCGTGTGGACCAGAGGACCTGCGCGGTGGTACACGGGGCAATATGGCTTGATCAATTCATATACAGACACTCTGGTGTTGATTTTTAATGTAGGCCTAGCGGCATTAGTATCAGCCATAGATGGGATGTGCAGCCGTTCCATTCTCTCCAGTTCGTATTATAGTAGTTATATTCTTGTATATAGAAGGCAGTATTATAGTAGTTATATCCCTGTATATAGAAGCAGTATTATAGTAGTTATATTCCTGTATATAGGAGCAGTATTATAGTAGTTATATTCCTGTATATAGAAGGCAGTATTATAGTAGTTATATTCTTGTATATAGGAGCAGTATTATAGTACTTATATTCTTGTATATAGGAGCAGTATTATAGTAGTTATATTCCTGTATATAGTATCAGTATTATAATAGTTATATTCTTGTATATAGGAGCAGTATTATAGTAGTTATGGTTCAGGGAAGAAAAAGAGCGCTGCACCTCACATCTATGGCTGACACTAGTGCGGGGGGCATTTTGGGTCTGGTCCTGTGGCATGGGGGTTGCAGGGCCGTTCCATGGCCTCCCTTCCCTGCCCATGCACGCCTGCGGGGGTGGTGGTCACTGACTGGCACGGTGTGGACTTAGTGTAGGGACCCATGTGTATCAGATACCTGCACGCGGTACATGGGGCAGTGTGGCTTGATCAATTCATACACAAAATTCTGATGTTTTTTATGCAGCCGAGAGGCACTAGTGTCAGCCATAGGTGTGAGGTGCAGCGCTTTTTTTCTTCCCTGAACCATATTATAGTAGTTATATTCTTGTATATAGGAGCAGTATTATAGTAGTTATATTCTTGTATATAGGAGCAGTATTATAGTGTAATACCACAGTTCTCCTGTAGAGGCCACTAAAGCGATTACAGCAGCAATCAGTTGATCTCCAAAAAATCCTCAATTAGCAGAAGGATTTATCTATATGGGACAACTCCTTACTCTAGACTTTGCATAAGATCCACTCTCTATAACTCTACATACTAGCCATGGTCTCTGTGATAGTCCCTAATAACAGTGTAATGGCTTCCAGTCTGCTATATTTTCATATAAGTAGATGATTACTGATTGCAGATTTCCATCCATACGCCAACACTGATGGATCATGTCAGGTTCTAGAGGGGAATGAGACACATTTTCCAGATGTTTAGCATTGACCTTTGAGATGATTGACAGATGTAAAGTTAAATTCCCAACGTCTCTCGTCACTCAACGAAAACAAGTGTACTGACATCTGCGAGCGTGGCAGTCCCCACCTGCACCCGATATCATGTACGATGATGTTTGTTTCCATGATGCGTGTCTCCTTCAGATATTCCGTGCAAATTAGAAGACATGGTGGATACGGCCATCAGCCTCTCGCTGCCACTCCTGGAGAACATACACTGCGTCATAGTCACACTTGGGGCCCACGGCGTCCTCTTGTGCGGCCACAGGCGTGATGGAACAGTATCTCTTCGTGCTAAAGACAAGGTATACAATACCCGCCTCAATTGACAAGCATTGATTGTATGGATTTGAGGTACATTCTTCATTCCTAGGTCGAAATCTACTGAAATATTTTCCACCCTCTGTCGACTTTAACCCATTGGTCTGAACACGTTCTCCAGGAGATAAATAGAAAAGAACATTTTCCATACAACAGAACTAATTCTTCATCTATGTTTTAATTTAAAGGAACCTCGGGCCTATAATTTTAAATTATTCAGAAATCCTGCCAACCTGGCATCCTCCATCCATTAGAAAGTAGGAAGATCTCTGAAGGACCTTCTCGGTCACCCGAAAACATCCATCTAGTGTAAAACTGTACTTAGTAGATAGGGGAGAGATAAGGGTTGTGCAATTGCTGTTTCTCCCCCTGTGTATGTGAGATTGTATGGTGAGAGAGGGGAGGAGGGGCAGGAGTGGTAGACATTTAAAGGGAATGTGTCATCAGAAAATTATTTATTGCTTAAATAATGTTTTTTTATGTTAAACATATTTTCTAAGAATTTTTAGTGACATTTTTTCTAATTTTCTATTTTTCTATCTATACTACAAATTAATCCTGATATCTTGCAGTTTCCATTCTCACCACTGGGGCTAAAACTAAGCTGAGACTTCCTGTTCTGTCTCTGGTGATAAGAGGAGGCTGCTGTTAAGGAATCTGGCCGGCCGGGCACCCGAATCTGCGCCCGGCGTACGAAATGTACACCTGCTAGATTTTGGTCATGATTTACGCAGGCGCAAATCATGATAAATGAGGCGTGGGAGGAGTCCACGCCTCCTTCCCGCCTTATCACGCCCCCCAAGTTCCCCCAGCCCACTCATTGCACCTTCGCCCATCGCCCGCCAATCTGCATCTTCTCCCTGGCGTACGCCTCGGACGGACTGTTCATAAATGTCCCCCAGCTGTATCCCCTTCCTGATCCTGTATGTGTGAAACTGGCCTAAATTACTTTTCATTATTTTCAATGGGGAAATGAGATTTTTCTGATGCAGAGGGTAATTTCTTTCATGGTTGTGAGTCCCCACTCATGCCCTAACAGGGGGGGGGGGGTTGAATTTGGTTGAACCCTTTTTGTGCTGCTTCTCAATTCCTCTAAATTTTTGCAATAATTCCTCCGCCCTCTCTCGTTTTAGGTATCCAGGGATGATCTGTGCGCTGTACACTATCCAGCCGCCACCATTTCACCGGAAGAAATCGTCAATGTATCGGGAGCAGGAGATAGGTCTGTAATACTTACATATTCTTTCACATATACAGGGTGCGCCTTTTTCCCCAAAATTTCCAAATATTAAAGGGACAGTAAATATAGAAAGTACGGAAAATAATTTCCATATACCCTGTTTCCCCAAAAATAAGACAGTGTTTTATATTAATTTTTGCTCCCAAAGGTACACTAGGTCTTATTTTTAGGGTATGTCTTATTTTTCCATGAAGAAGAATTACCTGCACAGCAGCTTCCGGATACCAGGGGTAGCTCATCACAGCACACTCGTGCAGCACAGCAGGGACAATGTATGGTATGGCATCTTCCAGCCACCAGGGAAAGCTCACCACAGCACACTCGTACAGCACAGCAGGGACAGAGCGTACGGTATGGCGGCTTCTGGCCACCAGGGGGGGCTCACCACATCACACTCGTACAGCACAGCAAGGACAGCGTATGGTATGTCGGCAGGTGAAGGGAGAACAGCTCAGAAGGGAGTGTGCAGCTCTACATCTGGCAGCAGGGGACAACAGGGATGGTGGCAGGGGATGGGCCTCTTTGTTCAGTGGGCATACTTCAAGACAGGTCTAGGTCTTACTTTCGGCCTTTTATTTAGAAATTTGGCAAAACGTCTACTAGGTCTTATTTTCAGGGGGTGTCTTATTTTTGGGGAAACAGGGCATGTGTCCCAGAAGAACAACCATTTTGCTGTTTCTCTTTTTCAAAACCTTTGTCTGGCTGTAAGGCAACTAACTGCAGCAGGAGCCCTCCCCCACTGCTCTCTGTCTATATATATATATATATATATATATATATATATATATATATATATAAATAAAGACAGATATATAATCCATGTGTCATGCTCCGCCCCTTCAGGCCCTGCAGTTTTGTCCAAAGTATTCCTTTAACTTAGAATATTTCATCAATTCAATTGATCCTTCTATGATTGGACAACAATGTAACTCTTCTTCTTCTTCCTTCTTCGCAGCTTAATGGCCGGTCTCCTTACAGGAGTACTAGCCCAATATGACACAGATGCTTGTGTTAGGATGGGTCTCCTGGCCGCCCGTCTGTCTCTCCGCTCTCGTGGACCCATATCTCGGCTCATCTCACCCATCAGCGTCAGCTTGCAGCAAGTAGCGGGAATCAGCTGGCCGCCTCCCCGAATGTGGAGCATCTCGCCGTCTAACGGGAAGACGTTCCTCCGCACCAGGCACTAAAAAAAGAGACGATTTTGCTGCACAACAAACACTGGATTATCATGAACAGTAAAGCAAAATTGCTGCAATATAAAAAAAAAATCTTGAACTTTTCCAATATAGTTATGTTAAAATTTTTCAACTCTTTCAAGATTAGCTTGCAATGCATGAGAACAGCCTTGGCTAAAAACCAATACAGACTTAAGGGGGTTGTCCAGTGTTTGTTTTTTTAAATTGGTCTAAAGGGGGGGGGGGATAGACTCCGCCTCCGCATTTTCGACAATCACAAGGTTTTAGCCGCCCAAGGCTTCCTGTTTCCTTTAACTGTGACTGTCTGATCAGCCAGGAGTGGGGACCTGGTAAATGTTGGCGCCATAGCAATGGGGCATTGGGCACAATGATGTATTCCTCAACACTGAAATGCCAACACCAAGAAGGGAAAGTCGATGAATTATGGAGAACACAGGGTCGATGAACATGTTAGAGATATGCAAATGATTAAAGAATGGAAACTAAATATAATTTTTTTTTTAATTAAATATAAAATTTATTAATGGTTGTCTAAGGAATCTCCGGACATTCTGAATACAATAGAACCTGCATATCATCCAGATCCACTGATGGCAGCTCCCAATTGCCGACCAATGACGTCCCAGATGTGCTCGATGGGAGTCAAGTCTGGAGATGTTGTAGACCATGGTATCAGGCTTAGGTCACATAAGCTGCCCACAATAGCATGCAGCTTGGTATTGTCATGTTGAAAAATGGCTCCTGGGACACTTTGGTGAAATGGCCGTACCATTGGTTCCACACTGGCTGAAGGAGTTCGGCTACCATACACCATAATCCCTGGAGTAGGATTAGTATGACATTAAAGGAGAAATTTTAACTTTTCCAGGAGGCAGAGGCAGGGAGAAACATAATAAAGAAAGACCACTTACCTGTCCCTGTCCCTGTGCCTCAGCATGGCTGCCATACCGCTCTGGGAAACGCCTGGTGGGCTCCAGGATCTCCTTCTTCAGTGACGTCACGACTCTGCTGATGGATTGCCCTGGGGCGGGATGTCGCTCTAGTCACTGATTAGCTGAGCGGGCAATCCATCAGCCAGGATGGGTATTTTGCCCCAAGTCGTGATGACATCGAAACTTGGGGGGAAAAGTTTTTTGCCGGCAGGGAGTCTAGTACACTGTGACGCAGTGATTCGGGGGCATTGGGAAAGGTAAGTAGTGCTTGTTTATTATGTCCCTCCCGTGGGCTGGAAAAGTTTAAATTTTGCCGGACATCTCTCCATGGAGTCTCCAGACCAGTCTTCGGCTATCGCGATAATGGTAGAGGATAGACCCGCATTCCAGCCTCCATTGCCGTCTTGCAGTCCACTGTGATAGCCTTTTAGAGTAGTGGTGGGAAGTCAATAGACACCTGTAGTTTGGCTTCTGGCCCGTAGCCCAATGGCATGTAAGCACCTTCTGATTACAGAATTGATCCCTATTCTAATCTGACGATCCCTCCATCCAGATGTTCGCTTTGCTTTCAATATGGTTTTTATACCAGAAAATTTGGTAATTTGCAGATACCTGCCACTTCCCCAAATGCCTAACCTTATGTCCTTCTTGGTATTACAATTCTGTGTATAGGCGGCGTGTATATATATATATATATATATACGTAGGGTTGTGAAGATGTGAACATACAATGGATCGGGGAGGAAAGGGACTGGTTTGCTAGTATGGAGCCTCATTGTATTTGTGTGTACCCCTAGGCACCAAGCTTGGCCCCCACTTAGCACAGAGCAATCTTAACCATCCGTATTGTTTAGAGGACCTCCCCACTCCACCGTGTCAGATTATCAGTCTTTTTCCCCCGATATGATGTGCCGACGGAGGAATTTAAGGCATGAAAATTTACCAGCAACAGTTTCCAGTACAAATAAAGTGATAATTAGCCCCCGCCTGCCCGCCCCCGCTGACCTCATCACATTGTTCTCAGGTCTCAGATGTTACCTTCAACTTCTAGGTGGGAACAATTTCCGTCATCTCATCCCTTATAGACAAATTGGTGGAAGGAAAAAAAAACAAGTCTTGGGTTGTGTTGAGTTTTTGGAAAAGTGATGTCATCAGAGAAGAAAGGGGCAAGTCCTCAGGTAAGTCAAGGCAGAGAATTAGCATTATTTAAGGGTTGGGGATCTTCAAGAAAGAGACAGTAACCCAAGTAAGGAATCTTAAGAGCGTTCCTGGAGGAAGACCAAGCTGAAACGATGAGCTTTGTATCTCAAATATTGTTCTCCGTCTTGCTGGTTGGATCCATGGTCTACGGTAACATTCAAGGAGCTGCGTGGAGAAGCCGGCCAGTGGCCATTAGGACCACCAGACAAGGTCCCAGTGAGATAGGCAAAGATGCTGAGCCATTGTCACTGGTCAAGAAGAAATTGACTTCCAATGGGAAGATGCTAGAGAAGAGCTTTGCAGTCAATGTCTTAAGTAGAAGGAAACGTCAAGATTTTTATCATATTTCTGAGGAGCCTGGCCTCATGCTTTTTGACCATTCAAGTGAACATGGAACGTTCAACCAGGACATGGTAAGAACTGACTGGGAAGTTAATTGATATCAGACCCCTCAATAGATGTAGTGGCTCTAAAATGTTCTTGCTTAGTATCAGTAGGTGACAAGTTCATACCCTGAGTCGATTGGGTAGATCCACCATTGTCATCCAAATTGAGCAGAAGGGCTGGTGGTACATATGCAAAGACCATGTCTGCCTTATCAATTGCAGCTGTTTGTGAGGGCAACATGGCACCTTCAGCCCATTATTGAGTCCTGGTCAAGAGAAGTGGTAGGTGGGATGGACAGTCAGTCTAAGAAAAGGAGGAGTAGATAAGTTCATGGGGACCATGGCTAGTTGGGGCCCTGTATATAGGGGCATTCTAGCTGGAAACTCTGAGGGATTCTATGACTGAGGCACTGTATACGGTGGCACTTAAAGGGGTAGTGCGGCACTAAACAATCATTCACAAAATAACACACATTACAAAGTTATACAACTTTGTAATGTATGTTTTGTATGTGAATGGCCCCCTTCCCCATGTTTCCCCCCACATACGCCAGACCCGTAAGTGTAGTGCTCTATACTCACCTGATTCGTGTCGACCCCCGGCCGCCATCTTGGGACAATGATGTCATCTTCTGGCAGCCGGCCGAACCGCTCCATCCGTCCCTCGTGCCGGCCTCCCTCTGCCGCGTCATCAGCTGCTCAGCCGCGATTGGCTGAGCATAACTGTGCTCAGCCAATCGCGGCTGAGCACAGTTACGACGCGGCAGAGGGGGCCCGGCACGAGGGATGGACGAAGCTGTTCGGCCGGCCACCAAAAGATGACATCATTGTCCCAAGATAACGGCACGAATCAGGTGAGTATAGTGCATCACACTTCCGGAGTGGGGGGGGGGAACACGGGAAAGGGGTCCATTCACTTACATAACATACATTACAAAGTTGTATAACTTTGTAATGTGTGTTATTTTGTAAATAATTGTTTAGCACCGCACTACCCCTTTAATAGATGGGAAATTGTATATGGGGGGGTGCTTTGTGGAATAGACCATAGTGTGTAAAGCTGGCTATACATAGCCGATAGCTGTTGCTGTGCCAAATGCTATCCCTCCGGATCCTCTTATGTGTACGCTCACTTTATGTATTCTGAATGGAGGGACACTTTTCTGGTGGGGGCTTATCTCCCCATGAACAAAAGGATCCGCCATGTTGAAATGTAACATGTCTGACCCTGATATCTGTGGGAAAGTCGGCTGGCCACCACACACTACCAGTAGATGGCTGTCCAAGTCCAAAGAAATCAGTGGAGTTTGTTGACTTTTATCTAATGTTTATGGCCAGCTTAAAGGAGTATCCCAATCTAATATAGTTATCCTCTAGGCCCAGTAGTCAGATCATGAGAATCATGAGAACGGGGACCTCAGTTTACTATTACCACAGCGCCTCTGGTGGCCAAACCAGGGTATTTTTCTCCCTCATATGATGATAGTTCCTCCTTATCTTCTAGTTTTCCTGCGATGACATCATGTCACGTCCCTGCAGGAGACCCTCCGACTGTCATGGCTGCCTTGGCTTATTCACGTGTAAGATGCTGCAGGGCAGGTGTGACTTCAAAGGCGTCTCCAGAAGAACAGGTAAGTGCAAAGATTCGTCTACCTCTTCTTCATTCTATTACTGGGAAAGTTAAAAGGGGTTGGCCACTTTATAGTAAAATTGTTCAGTGTACAGTATTTGTAAGTGTACTCACTGTATATACTGTATATATGTACCTCATACAGCTAAAATCAGACTCCCCCCTCCCCCCCTCCAGGCTGTGCTGCCCTGCTCTGTGGTGAGTCTGTTCATAAGATGGCCGACATGGAGGAGCATGTGAGCAGGCCCCGCCCCCTGTGTCCACCACTGAGCCTGGATATGTCTATGGAGCACATGGGGGGATGGGGGCGGTGCATGGTCACATGCTCCTCTATGTCAGCCATCTTATGGACAGACTCATCACAGAGCAGGACAGCACAGCCTAGATGGGGGGAGCCTGATTTTTAGCTCTATGAGGTGCACAGGGATCTGCTGTCAGTATATACAGTGAGTACACAGGGAGCTGCTGTCAGTATATATAGTGAGTACACAGGGAGCTGCTGTCAGTATATACAGTGAGTACACGGGGAGCTGCTGTCAGTATATACAGTGAGTACACAGGGAGCTGCTGTCAGTATATACAGTGAGTACACGGGGATCTGCTGTCAGTATATACAGTGAGTACACGGGGATCTGCTGTCAGTATATACAGTGAGTACACAGGGAGCTGCTGTCAGTATATACAGTGAGTACACAGGGAGCTGCTGTCAGTATATACAGTGAGTACACGGGGAGCTGCTGTCAGTATATACAGTGAGTACACAGGGAGCTGCTGTCCGTATATACAGTGAGTACACAGTGAGCTGCTATCAGTATATACAGTGAGTACAGGGAGCTGCTGTCAGTATATACAGTGAGTACAGGGAGCTGCTGTCAGTATATACAGTGAGTACACAGGGAGCTGCTGTCAGTATATACAGTGAGTACACGGCAAGCTGCTGTCAGTATATACAGTGAGTACACAGGGAGCTGCTGTCAGTATATACAGTGAGTACACAGGGAGCTGCTGTCAGTATATATAGTGAGTACACAGGGAGCTGCTGTCAGTATATACAGTGAGTACACGGGGAGCTGCTGTCAGTATATACAGTGAATACGGTTACTAATACTGTACACTGAACTATATTACTATAAAATGGCCAACCCCTTTAAGTGACCTCCAATATGGGCCCAATTACTCATGTGCAGTGATATAGCCTAAGGTCAATGGTCCATGTTGGGAAAGGTGGGTTCTCAGACGGAATAGAATTTGTTATTGTAATTTACGCCCTGTTTTTACTTAATTTTTTGTACTGACAGGTACGTTCTACCAAAGCTTACAGACAGACGAGGCTTCTGACGGGAACGCACGCTAATGAGACAATACAAAGGATTCTGGGAGAGACCCTGCGGAGGCAATAATATATTTATTCTCATGTTATATCCAATATTAATGTATTTAAGATGTGTTTAGAAATAAAGAGATGTCCTGATCATTGTGTATTGTCAGGCTTGTAGATATGTGGGTGCAGGGCCTATAACCTAAAGGTCCTTCAGTCGCCATTGATGTAAATGGGCCATTCTGCATGAACTACAGGTCTATCCATCACGCTTCTTAACGGTGAATGGAAATATTTTTGTACAGCTGAGGGTTTGTTACAGTTGTATATAGCTGAGACGAAGCTTTGAGAACGATCATCATCAGCTGATGCTACTATTATTAGTAATACAGCTTTCTGTAGGAGTATATATAGAAGGGGGAGGGGGCGGCATAGCATAGATGATGGGGTTTGTTACTCAGGACAGAGGGGACTGCTGGTCTTACCCCTTGCATACCCTTTCCTTGGACTTATTGGAGGGGAGTTGTTTACAAGTTTGTGCTCCCCAGCAACAAAGGATATAGGACCGTCCAACAAAGCGTAAAGCACCATCCAAGGCTGGGTATAGGGCCATCCAGCAAAGAGTATAGGACCATCCAGGGCTGAGTATAGGGCCATCCAGCAAAGGATAAAGCACCATCCAGGGCTCAGTATAGGACCATCCAATAAAGGGTAAAGCATCATCCAGGTCTGGGTATAGGACCATCCAACAAAGGGTAAACAACCATCTGTGGCTCAGTATAGGACTATCCAATAAAGGGTAATGCACTATCCAAGGCTGGGTATAGGACCATCCAAAACAGAGTATAGGACAATCCAGGGCTGAGTGAAGTTCCATCCAATAAAGGGTATAGGACCATCCAGGGTTTTATACAGGACCATTCAATAAAGGGTATAGGACCATCCAGGGTCTGGGTATAGAACCATTCAGGGCTGTGTATAGGACCATACAATAAAAAGTTATAGAACCATCCAGGGCAGATATAAAACCATGAAATAAAGGTTAAAGGACCAATCAGGGTTGGGTATAGGGCCATCAAAAAGGTACAGGACCTTCCAGGGCTGTGTATACGACCACGAGCTCCATGTATACGAGCTGCAATAGGCGATTTATGGGTCAAGCCTAAATTTTTTCTCAAAACTTTATCACAGACTGGGCCCCCCCCCAAACAAAAAAAATAACGGAACGTAAAAAAAAAACATTACTAACTTCCCAAATTGTGACGGCAAATTAAATTTAAAAAAAAGGGAAAAGAATTTACAAAAAGGTCCGGCCTCCTTATAAATCTGACACACTGTTAGGTACGCATGGGGCAAAAAAAAATATATATATATTTTTTTTTTAAATATTATAATTACTTCTGTGTAAATATTTCATTTTGTCAGAAGAAAATGAACCAAAAGCAGATAAAATAATTAAGAAATATTTATTTCTAAAATAAGAACAAAACAAAAAAAAATTCAGAACAAATAAAGAAATCTCCATATAAACCACAGGCTCATTTATTGGAATTATAGATTCATATTTATAACTTCTGTGCACAGCCTGCCCTGCAGAGGGCGCTGTCTAGCTTCCTCTAACTTGATCACAGGCTTTTAGATTAGTGGTTTCAGTATCACGCGGCCGCCGACTCGTCAGTATCAGTCTCTGCCCAGCAGCCAACGCATCTAAAGAACAGACTTTTTTTCCATCTTTGGTATCTTCCTCAGGCACGGTGGTTACGAGCAGTCGACACGTGAGGCCGAATGCATTAAGGCTTATAGTGGGCAGGGAAAGTGCGTCCCCTCTACCCGTCCCCCTTAATGTTGAACATTCATGTACAAGAGTCCGACAGCTTCTTCATCGACCACATACGGCAATGAGACACATATGGTTACAATCACTGGCAGCTGCTGCTTCTTATAGAAAATGGAGTTTGTGTCAAACGGAATACTCCAAAACCTCTGAAGAAAAACTTTCACAATAATTAGTTTTTTGCGGGATCCCTTTATAATCTAGGAATGTCATGTCATTGGAATAATCCTCCAACGATTAACCGATCACAGCGATCATCTCTAAGCAAAACTGGAAGCAAGTGTTCTGTTTCCCTGCAGTGCCCCCACAGGCAAAATAAGGCATTACACTTTTATTTTTTTTCTAAGTGGAATCTTAAGGTTGTTCAGGTAATGATCAGAGGGGCTGGGTTCTCCAGAGAGAGACCCTCTTTATAATTTAATTCTTAGTGTGCAAGACTTCCAATTTGGGAAAGGGGGGGTAGTGTCACCCCCTACTAGAAGTTCGGTCCCCACCTTTACATACAATTCTCCCGTCTTAAAGGGTTAGCCCCATAGATGGCATATCCATTTATCCCCCAAAATGGAGGTCTCCCCAGGGAATGTCCATTTTAAGTGATTACAGTATTATTACGGTGAAAAGTAGACCTGCAACAGACATTTCTTAAAGGTGATGTTTATCCTTAGCAATTAAAGGACTGCTCTGGTGCAAAATAGTCCCCGACAAAGTTATTCTTAAAGGGAATGTGAATGTTTTATAATTACAGTATTCATATGCTGCAAGGCTGTTCTTAAAGGGGATGTCCACTGTTACCAATTACAGTATCACTATAGTGCAAATTAGTCCCAGACTAAACTATTCTTAAAGAAGATGTTGCAAAGCAGTTCTGTCCAAGACGTTTCTTAAAGGGGATGTCCATTTTAAGCAATTACAGTATTGCTATGTTGCAAAGTAGTCCTAGACTAGATTATTGTTAAACATTATGTCCATGTTTAGCAATTAAATTTTTGCTATAGTGAAAAGTAGCCCCAGACTAAACTATTCTTAAAGTGTAGCTTTCTTATTGCAGAAATCAAGAGATTTTAAGAAACTAAGTAATAGGTTTTATTAAGCAAAAAAATTTCCTTCTGTACTCAAAAAGGCGTTTTACAGCCGCCCCCCTCCCTTCTTATCTGTTCCATTATAGTCTATGGAGGGGGGAAGTGGCCAACGAGGGAGAGGAGGGAAACAGCCCCTGCATAGGAGCCAGCACAGCGCACATCCTGCAGTTATACCTCACCAACTTCTCAAACCAACACTGAGCAGTCTGACCTGTGAATCCAGTGTTTTCTGTGGCCAGACAGTCTCCATACTACAGGGCTGGTTCTCTTCTCTTCCTGCTGACTCATCCCCCTCACCCCTCCCCTTCTATAGGTTATAATGGACACAGCAAACCTCGTTTTCACTTTGCTTCTCTGTAATGTAGACGGCTTTGCCTGATAATGAACAGATAAGAAGTGTGTGTCTTGGGGGGGGGGGGCTGTACAACAGCATTTTGAGTAGAGAAGAAAACTCTTTTGCCTAATACAACCATTGATTTTACTTTTGACTTCTGCAAAATTATTTTACATGACATTTACACTTTAAGGCTATGTTTACACAATGTAAAAATAAGGGCAAAATACGGACGTGTTTGGATAAATACAGCCTGAAATAAAGAACACGATCATTATTTCAGGCCGTATTTATCCAAATTTTGCCCTTATTTTTATGTTGTGCGAACTAGGCCTAAGGCTAGGTTCACACTATGTAAAAACAACGGCTGTATTTTATTTTGTGAAATAGCATCTGTTGCTTGCCGAATTATTATAATTATTACGAAATACGGCTGTTGTTTTTACATAGTGTGAACCTAGCCTTAAAGTGTCACTATCGTTTTCATTTTTTTGCAGAAATCAATAATAAGGGCGATTTTACGAAACTTTGTAATTGGGTTTATTAGTCGAAAAATGCATTTTTATCATGAAAAAGCAGTTTGAAGCTCTCCCCTTGTCTTCATTGTTCTCTATAGAGAGGGGAGGTAGATGAGGCACCAAAACAAGACAACAAAGAGTTAATTTACAGCTACATCACCAGCTATCTCCTCTGAAGTCAGCACTGACCTCTGAATACCGGCTTCACACAGGTCCCACTGTCTAATCCTTTGTTCTCTGCTGCCGACTAATCTCCCCCCTCCCCTGTAAAAGAGTTGAGATTTCCTGATAATAAGCAGTGAATGAGAGAGAGGAGGGGAAAGGCTTTTTGAATGAAGATAATGGAATATTTGCCTAATAAACCAATTACAAAGTTTCTTAAAATCCCCTATACTATTGATTTCTACTAAAAAAATAAAAATAAAATAAAATACGACAGTGACACTTTAAGTGGATGTCAATCTTTAGCAATTTTTGTTTAGATGACCAGATTATCTAGTCTGTTTAATCCATTCAGGATGTATCCCTGTGCCTAGACCTCTTGTAGCACAAAGTGATTAACCTTTCCCCTTTAAGCTCCACCCCCTTAATGCTTAGCCACTCCCACTTTTGAGGAAGGGGGACGTCCGGAACAATTGGTTTGACCCAATCTCATAATCCAACCAGTTTTTCTATAACATCAGGCCGTTCCCATGAACTTTTATCCATCAGATTCCAATATTTTGGTGATATTCTATCCATAACCCATTGTCATCCAACAAGAACAAAGAAACATACATACATACATACAAGGGTTGTTCACATGTAACGCTGTATACATAACAGTACCACAGACATCGAACGCCGGGGCGACGCGATGATGGAACATGGGCAGAACAATGTTATTCATCACAGTTAAAGTTGCCAGAAGGCGCCGAGAGTCGGGCCGGGCCGTCATACTCGGCAGCTTAGTAGTGGAGTAGGTTCGAGCCAACGCCTCTAGTCCTTGAGCACTAAGGTACGTGAGTCTCTGCGCACATCCTGTTAGTCCCGACGTCCGTCTCTCCCATCGGCCACCATCCCGACACACAGATTCCTTGGACAGTTAAATATCCCCGATTTTTCGAGGTGATAAAAATCAGTCAGATAATTTTTTTTATAAATCCTAATATAAATAAAAACGAAAAGTTTTTATGTAAAAAAAAAAAAAAAAAAAAAAAGATCAGAGATTCATGATGAGGCTGAGTATGTGGCTTGAATGATGAGCTTATCCGAGATCCGTCCAGTGCATGATACATAGAGACCACCGACCGTCCTCCTAAGAGTCTCAATGGTAGATGGCTCTTCACGGCGAGGGAAAGAATTCTGTGTCGGCTCAAACTTCCTGTTTCCCTTCAGTAAACAGTAACAGGAGGGACACGTCCACGGCTGCCACCGAGGGAGACAGCTGGTTAATAAGTTAAAAGTACGTCCATAGGGGCTGTCTTATCCTCCAGGGTCCTACTTCTTGTGTAAAAAACGCATTTTACTTCCTAGAAAGGAAACAGAAAAGGGTTAACATGTAATTATACTCCAGAGCTGCACTCACTATACTGCTGGTGGGGTCATTGTGTACATACATTACATTACTGATCCTGAGTTACATCCTGTATTACACTCCAGAGCTGCACTCACTATTCTGCTGGTGGGGTCACTGTGTACATACATTACATTACTGATCCTGAGCTACATCCTGTGTTATACTCCAGAGCTGCACTCACTATTCTGCTGGTGGGGTCACTGTGTACATACATTGCTGATCCTGAGTTACATTCTGTATTATACTCCAGAGCTGCACTCACTATTCTGCTGCTGGGGTCACTGTGTACATACATTACATTACTGATCCTGAGTTACATCCTGTATTACACTCCAGAGCTGCACTCACTATTCTGCTCATATAACATACATTACATTATACACTCACCTATCCTATTGAAGAATCTGTTGACTCCGCTCTGTTCTCCGCCTGGCAGCGTCTCCAGATATTCTTGTGCTCGGACCTCGAAGAGACCTGTAGGTACAAACAAACAGCAGGGTCAGAGCCTACGATCTTCCGCTCACACCCCAACCTTCCAGCCGGGAATGTTCACAGCTGCGTGCGGGGGCTTCAGAGCAGAACTCCCAGCAGTCAGGGTGGAGAAGTGGACGGCACACAGACTGTACAATTATGGAGATCGTCATTCTATAGGGAAACCTTCTTAAAGGGACAGTACAGTCCTCCACGGACAATCTATATAATAGGAGAGGGGTTCTCTATTCCTTCTTCTGACCTTTATTGCCCTGTTTCCGCATCTCCCGCTCCTGGGTGAAGCCTCCAAACATCTGCGTCTCCATGAACACCTCCAGGAATCGGCGGACGCTCTTGGACGAGACGGATTTCCGGAAGGCGTCGCGGAGCAGGGTCCTCTCGTCTTGCTCCCCGGGAACCATGAACAGGGAATAGTGGCCGACAATCTCCACAAAGAAGCGGACGAAGGCCTCCGACACAATGTCATTGAGGGAACTGGAGTCTGGGGGACACAGGAGACAAGGTCACGGGGGGCACGGTGGCAGCTTAACCGATGTGGACCCCGCCCGGCTCTATATGGCCCTTACCTTGCTGCCCGTTGGCAGAGCCCTGGTCCATCTCCACGGCCAGCTCGTTGCGTTGCTCCAGGATCTGCTCCAGGGCCGTCTGCAGTTTACGGGGCAGGATTGAGTCCTCATCCTCCATCTACGAGCACAAGAGACCAAGCGTCAGTCATATAAGTGGGTGTACATACTGGCGCGGTATTATTCCTGAATGTTACCACTTAATATTGCCAAATAATGCATAAGTGATAATATTATCCTGTGTCCATAAATACCGCCTTACAATGCTTCTATACTACTACTATCCTGTATACATATAATACTGCCTTACAATACTTCTATACTACTACTACTATCCTGTATACATATAGTACTGCCATAAATGCTTGTATAATACTACTATCCTGTATACATATAATACCACCATACAGTGCTTCAATACTACTATCCTGTATACATATAGTACTGCCATACAGTGCTACAATACTACTATCCTGTATACATATAATACTGCCATACAGTGCTACAATACTACTATCCTGTATACATATAATACTGCCATACAGTGCTACAATACTACTATCCTGTATACATATAATACTGCCATACAGTGCTACAATACTACTATCCTGTATACATATAGTACTGCCATACAATGCTTATATAATACTACTATCCTGTATACATATAGTACTGCCATACAATGCTTATATAATACTACTATCCTGTATAGATATAATACTGCCACACAATGCTTCTATAATACTACTATCCTGTATACATATAATACTGCCATACAATGCTTCTATAATACTACTATCCTGTATACATATAGTACTGCCACACAATGCTTTTATAATACTACTATCCTGTATACATATACTGCCATACAATGCTTCTATACTACTACTATCCTGAATAAATAGAATACCGCCATACAATGCTTTAATAATACTACTATCCTGTATACATATAATACTGCCATACAGTGCTACAATACTACTATCCTGTATACATATAGTACTGCCATACAATGCTTCTATAATAATACTATCCTGTATACCTATAATACTGCCACACAATGAGTCTATAATACTACTGTCCTTAATAAACATAATACCGCCATACACTGCTTTAATATTACTACTATCCTGTATACATATAATACTGCCATACAATGCCTTTATAATACTACTGTCCCGAATAAATATAATACCGCCATACAGTACTAAATAATACAATGGAGGGCGTTTTAACCAGACAGCTCATGGTGGGGGCGCTATAGGTGGAGGTCATATGAAGGTGTTGCATGGGACAGTGTTCAGACCCCCACCTATCATCAGCAGGACCCCCCTGTGTAGATGAAAGCTACGTGCAGCTATTACCGTCTGGTGGCGGTTTCACTCACCTGTCTCAGGAAGCGACTATTACCGAGGTCGACCAGGAGAACCTGCAATGGAGGAGAAAGAAACACAAGTCATTTCCTATTTCCTGGGGTATTTCCAGGCCGTTGTTTGCCCGTCCTCCTCTCTGACCCCCCCAGCCGCCGGCCCGGGCTCATGTCCATCCATGCTGAGTCTACATCCTGGACTGTGGTTTGAGGTTTCCCTAGTGCTGACCAGAAATGACATAGAACCTAATAATCCTGGAGCCTGTTCAGAAATCACCCAGTGTCGGCACGCAACGCGGCCACAGCCGGGACTGCCTGTAAAGGGTTAACAGGGACCCTCAACGTCCAAAGCTTGTGAGGTCATGAATAGAATGCGAGGATTGCAGTGAGGACTGACACTAACATAAAGGATTAGTAGAAGATAGGAGAAGCTGTCTACAGCCCTGGCACATGCTCCACCTCCCCCCGTGGGTATGTTTGGGGTACGGCAGCTCATCACATGCGGCTACACCCCACAACGGTGTCAGATTTGGCAGCCGAAACGGTTCTTTCTGCTGCGGCCGGAAGCCATTTGTTAATTGCAGGGATTATTTCTCTCCTGTGTGCGCTGAACGGCTGCCAAGCACCGCCAGATACAATGTCCTCCTGTGATCGGGGGAGGTGGACGGGACACAGAAACGATTAGGCAATCGGCACTCGTGGCGACTGGGACGATTACAACTCCCAGCATGCCCTAACACTGACTTAAAGGGCAATCGCAGAGTCACCAGAACACTCTCCAAAAGAGATAATCTTCAACTCACCTCCTCCACCGGCAGCTCCTTGAGACGAGGAAGCGAGCTGGACAGGAGCCCGATCAGGAACGGGGTGGGGGAGCAGACAATGTCGATCATTGATGGAGGCAGCACAGGAATGTAGGTGTGCTGCCAGGCAAACGGGTAGATTAAAGCTACCATGGCATGGCAGCATTTGGACAAGGTGCTGAAAGAAAAAGAAAAGAAAAAAAAAAAAGGAAAAATTTTGTAAAATTTTGTAAATTTTGAATTCAAAATTGTAAAATTTAAACCAAATTTTACAGTTGTTCCCTTGGCTTCGATCTGAAACTTGTCAAATTTACAGTTGACCTTCAATAAGGTCACTGATTCTGCAATGTTTGCTCATCTTTACAACTCTTTGGCCACCAAATTTGAAACCTTTGATCAGGTTTAAAGTTGTTGCCTCGTCCACCAATTCTACAACCATCTCTTGGGTTTACAGTTGTTCCCTCAACCACCAAATCGGTAACCTCAGACCAGTTTTACAGTTGTTGTCGTCTCGGCCACTAACTCTGCAACTTTCAATCAGGGTTACCAAGTTACAGTTGCCTCCTTGGCCACCAACTCTACAACCTTTGATTTCACAATTGACTCCTCGGCCACCAAACTAAAGTTCTTACCTACTGACGCCCCGAACGATCCTTAGATCATTCGCGAGGCTCATTGAAAGCAGCAGCCGTCATTCCTGTTACACAAAGCCTTTAGGTCACCAAACCTGGTCAGGTCTAAAGTTGCCTCGCCCACCAGCTCTACAACTTTCAATCAGGTTTACAATTGCCCCCTTTTAGCCACCGACTCTAAAACCTTTATGCAGGTTGACATGTGGCTCTTTGACTACCAAACATCTACAGGTGTTGACATGGCCACTGTTTTTACAACCTTCTACTCGGTTTACAGTTGTCTCCTCAGCCACCAATTCTACAACCTCCCATCACATTTACCATAGTCTATTTGGTCAATGCAAAGTTCAATTAGGCTTATAGGTGTCTTCTTGACCACCAGCTCTACAACCTTGATTAGGTTTATAGTTGTCTCCTCAACCAACACTTGAGTAACTTTCAATCAGGCTTACACTTGTCTCCTTGGCCACGAACCCTGCAACCTTTCGTCATTTTCACAGTCCTCTTGGCGTCCAAGTGAACAACTTTCGATCAGATTCACAATTATCACCTAGACCACCAACTCTGAAACTTTCCACCAAATTCACAGCAGTCTCTTCGGCCAAGAACTCTGCAACCTTCCATGAGGTTCACAGTAGTTTCCTTGGCCAACAACTCTGCCACCTTCCATCAGGTTCATATTAGCCTTCTTAACCATGGGTCTCCAAACTGCATTAAACAACCCTGCAACCTTCCATGAGGTTCATAGTAGTCTCTTCAGCCAACAACTCTGCCACCTTCCTTCAGGTTCATAGTACTGACCTCAGCCAACAACTCTGCCACCTTCCATCAGGTTCATATTAGCCTTCTTAACCATGGGTCTCCAAACTGCGGCCCTCCGGCTGTTGCAATACTACATTACCCATCATGCCTGGACAGCCAAACCAAAGCTTTAGCTGTCCAGGCATGATGGGCATTGTGGTTTTGTAACACCTGGAGGGTTGGAGTTTTGAGACCCATGTTCTTAACCAACAACTCTGCCTCCTTCCAGCAGGTTCACAGTAATCTCCTTGGCCCACAACCCTGCAAACTTCCATCAGGTTCATAGTAGTCTCCTCAGCCAACAACTCTGTCACCTTCCATCAGGTTCACAGTAGTCTTCTTGGCCAACAACCTTGCCACCTTCCTTCAGGTTCATAGTAGTCTCCTCAGCCAACAACTCTGCCACCTTCCTTCAGGTTCATAGTAGTCTCCTCAGCCAACAACTCTGCCACCTTCCAGCAGGTTTACAATAGTCTCCTTGGTCAACCACTCTATCACCTTCTAGCAGGTTCAGAGTAGTCTCCTTGGTAAACAACCCTGCAACCTTCCATGAGGTTCATAGTAGTCTCCTCAGCCAACAACTCTGCCACCTTCCTTCAGGTTCATAGTACTGACCTCAGCCAACAACCCTGCAACCTTCCGTCAGGTTCATAGTAGTCTTCTCAGCAAACAACCTGCAACCTTCCATCAGGTTTACAGTAGTCTCCTTGGTCAACAACCCTGCAACCTTCCATCAAGTTCATAGTAGTCTTCTAAGCCAACAACTCTGCCACCGTTCAGCAGGTTTTCAGTAGTTTCCTTGGTCAACAAATCTGCAACTTTCCATCAGATTCAGAGTAGTCTCCTTGGTCAACAACCCTGCAACCTTCCAGCATGTTCATAGTAGTCTCCTCAGCCAAGAACTCTGCCACCTTCTATCAAGTTCATAGTAGTCTCCTCAGTCAACAACCCTGCCACCTTCCAGCAGGTTTACAATAGTCTCCTTGGTCAACAACTCTACCACCTACTAGCAGGTTCACAGTAGTTTCCTTGGTAAACCACCCTGCAATTTTCCATCAGGTTTATAGTAGTCTCCTCAGCCAACAACTCTGCCACCTTCCAGCAGGTTTACAATAGTCTCCTTGGTCAACAGGTCTACCACCTTCTAGCAGGTTCACAGTAGTCTCCATGGTAAACAACCCTGCAACCTTCCATCAGGTTCATAGTAGTCTCCTCAGCCAACAACCCTGCAACCTTCCAGCATGTTCATAGTAGTCTCCTCAGCCAACAACTCTGCCACCCTTCAGCAGGTTCAAAGTAGTCTCCTTGGGCAAAAACTCTTCCACCTTCTATCAAATTCATAGTAGTCTCCTCGGTCAACAACCTTGCCACCTTCCAGCAGGTTTACAATAGTCTCCTTGGTCAACAACTCTACCACCTTCTAGCAGGTTCACAGTAGTCTCCTTGGTCAACAACCCTGCAACCTTCCATCAAGTTCATAGTAGTCTCCTCAGCCAACAACCTGCAACCTTCCAGCAGGTTTACAATAGTCTCCTTGGTCAACCACTCTACCACCTTCTAGCATGTTCACAGTAATCTCCTTGGTCAACAACCCTGCAACCTTCCATCAAGTTCATAGTAGTCTCCTCAGCCAACAACTCTGCCACCCTTGAGCAGGTTCAGAGTAGTTTCCTTGGTCAACAAACCTGCAACTTTCCATCAGGTTCAGTGTAGTCTCCTTGGTCACCAACCCTGCCACCTTCCATCAGGTTCACAGTATTCTCCTTGGCCAACAACCATGCAACCTTTGATTAGTCATTAACCAGCCCTTAGGACAATATAGTTTCCCTACAGACACTACAGAACATAAAAATAATAATAACAGGAGAGACCTATAGTTTGGGCCCATAAATAGAATGCCAGGACGTCGGTGACAACTGACACTGTGTAGACTATAGCATACTTTCCATAAAGGGTCAGCATACCGATCCCCTTATAGAGGCGACAGCTTATACGTTCATCACAGTTCATCAAACTTGGGGGGGTTGTATTGTGTATGGTCTCAGTCCGGAGCGGCGTCCCACATCTGCTATCTGAGGCATCACTAGTCACTCTGAGCAGAGACATTCCTGGACCCGTGCCCAGAATCCCACTGCATATACAACGCTCCATAATTATACACCGGGTGACATCAGCGCCAAACGCCGTCATGTTTACAGCCATCTCCATGACAACACAACAGGAAAAGAGAACAAAAAAAATGCTTTACGCTTAACCCTCAGTTGACAGGGAAATTAGAAGGGGACAAAAAAAATAATAAAAAGTAAAACATTAAAATAAAAAAAACTGTAAAAGGTTTTAAAAAAAAAAAAGTTGAAAAAGTAACTTTTTTTTTAAATAAAAAAGTGTAAAAATTAAACCAAAACTGCAAAGTTTAAGAAATTTTTTAAAAAGTTTAAGTATAAACAAAGTTTAAAAGTAAAAAATATAAAAAAGTAAAAAAATAAATTATATATATATATATATATATATATATAAAAAAAAATAGCGCCAACTATCTCCTCAGGTTGTGAGTGGTATTAGAACTCAGCTCCATTCTTTTCGATGGAACTGAGCAGCAATACCTCACACAACCTGAGGACAAGAGGTTTTGGTTTTTTTTAATGAAAGCAGCCATGTTTTTTTACCTAATCATGAATAACCCCTTTAAATTATATAATAAGAATGAAGCAGAGCTGTATACTCATGTTCCGCCATATAGTGTCCCTATAAAACAATGTATCTTCCCTACTTTTAAAGAAGGATAACTACCTTAGGGTGTCCGCCATGAAAATGACCCTTCTTTCCAAGAGGAGAGAGGCGAAGACCTGTATGAGGTGCCGTACGCTGAGGGTGCTGAAGAGGGCATCAAAATCCACGTGTTCAAGCCGAGAGTCCAGGGGTCGACACAGCTCAATCACCTAGGAAGAAGCCAGGAGGAGTTATCATGTGGACAGAGACCAGCAGAGAGCTCCACCCATTTGCCGTCTAGCCCCATTAAAGTAAATAGCTGCATTTCCCTTGAATTCTTTATTGTGCCTGTTATTCCTCCTGGAAACGAGTGAACTTTGTCAATGGGGTGTGTCCTTCCATAGACAGCCACTGTCCAAAAAGTACTGACAGAATCAGAGTAGGAATGGACACACCCTATTGACAAGGGGAATGGGAACACCCAGTCATACATTTCCAGGAGGAACACCAGAGGAATAGCATAACCCAGAGTTCCTAAGAACTGGAAAAAAATCTGAAGCATCTCTTAGAATTCCACCTTGTGCCATTGCTCTGTTACACCTCTTGGTAATCTAGGACTAAATAGACAAGTGGGTAATACCAGGAGCTTTGTCAATGGGCGTGTCCCTGCACAGACCGTCCAATCAGTGCTGACAGTATTAGAGTAAGAATGGACACGCCATATTGACAAGGGAATTGTAAGGCTTGGTTGTCAATTTATTCATACATTTCCCTGAGGAATAACAGAGGGACGCCACAACTCAGAATGTAGAATGGTAACCTTTTATCAATATGGGGCGTTCCCACACAGTCCCAGAGAGTGTAGAAAAAGCACCCTCTGATATTCCTCCTGGAAATGATGGACTAAATTGACAACTGGGTGATCACATTACCTGCACACAGAGGGTGTACTGCCAGACAATGGCACTGTCAGAAATAATTGGACAGTGTTAGCAAATTTATTCATACATTTCCAGGAGGAATAACAGAGGGTCGTCTCTACACTCTCTGAACTGACTAGTCATTGCCGACGTCAGACTGTGCAGATTTATCCTATTCCCAAAAGTAACTGTAACACCCATTAGGGCAATTTAGTCATATATTTCCAGGAGGAATAACAGAGGGAGCTGTACTTGCACTGTTTAGTCTGTCACACCTGCCGACAGCGTCACTCTGTATAGGAATACGCCTTATCGACAAGTTTTTTGAAAACAAGTCAGCAGCATCTTTCCATAGGAGTCTATGTTGTACAGTTCCTCTGTTATTCCTCCTGGAAATGGAAGAATAAATTGATAATTGATTAGGGAATACCTCGGTCCCTGATCCCGGCAGGAAATTCTTCACCGAGATCTTGCGTCCTAGAGCTGGGAAGGGGGCGTCAATGATGGCTCTCATGAACGGCTGCACCAAGGCAGGAGAGATGCCTCTTCTTTTCTCCACCTCGTCCAGGATCTGTAGGGATATGGAAGGATATTATGACGCTCCCCCTCCATACTACAAAGGCTGTGTCAGTACTGCTTACATAGAAAGCCATACCTGCTTATTTCCCAGAACAGCGCCACCCCTGTCCTCAGGATGTGTGCAGTATTACAACCTGTCTCTATAGAACTGAGCGGCAATACCACACACAAACTGAGGACAAGGGGGGTGCTGTTTCTGGAAGAAAGCAGCTATGTTTTTCTTGTCCTGGATAACCCCTTTAAGTGAAGCGATAACCGACGTGGACTCTTATTGTAAGAAACCCCACACGCTTTGTCTGAAACCTGTAACACCGGTTCTTCGTAAAGAACGTTTCCAGGAAACGTTTCTCAGCTGCTTCCATGGAAAAGGCGTGTAAAGCAATTCATCCCCCACTCAAAGGGCTTAGTCTAAAAACAGCGCCACTTGTAAACAGGTTGTCGCTTTAAAGGGGTTGTCCAGCGCTACAAAAACATGGCCACTTTTCCCCTCTCTTGTCTCCAGTTTGGGTGGAGTTTCAAACCCAGTTCCATTGAAGTAAATGGAGCTTAATTGCAAACCACACCTGAACTGGAAACAAGAGAGGGGAAAAAGTGGCCATTTTCTTGTAGCGCTGGATAACCCCTTTAATGGAGCTGCAATACCAGACACAACCTGGATGGACAGTGGTGGCGCTGTTTCTGGAAGAAGGCAGATAGATATTTCTAATGTACTGATCATTACCTTGGAGAACAGGTTGAAGCATCCCAGCCGGCTGACGATACAGTAAACTTCAGGGAGACGTTTCCCTTTACCACTGGGCTGTATGAAAAAAAATTTAAAATATAAATAATAATAATAATAATAATAAAAAACATTGTATCCATTGCTCAAGTGTTCTCTCAAGGGGGTATTCTGAAACCAGGTTAAATAGGAATAAAGTTCTACAGGTAACATCCCTGTCTGCCCCTCTTTTTCCATGTGGATCTATACCTCAGTGTACTTCCTGTTTTTTCCCCAGAATGCACTGCATCGCCTAACCCCCTACTCCCCTCCTGCAGCCCTCCTGCCCACAGCTGCTGGCAAACATAGCATAACACATAGTTGCAAACAGTCCCGGTTTTTCCGGGACTGTACCAATTCTGAGGAGAAAGCCCCGGCAAAACCATGTCCCAGGTATGTCCCGGGAAGCCCCGCCCCCCCGCCACGGGAAGCCCTGCCCCCTTCCAGCGAGAGTCATGCAGAGAAGGGAGAGGAGTCCCTGGGGGACTAGAGGAACCATACTGGTGAGGTAAGTATAGCCTTTTTCTTGTTTTAAATACAGATGAAGGGACAAGAGGATGCTGAAGGGGGTACTGGTATGATGATGAAGGGACAGGAGAAGGATGAAGGGGGAAGTAGTATGATAATAGAGGGGCAGGAGGATGAGAAGGGTAGTACTATGATGATATGGGGTGCAGCTGCATCATATAAGTATAAACTACCAGTATATACAGTCAATCTATCTCTGAGTCTCTGAGTGGAGTGTGTAATATACTGGGGACCTGAAACTGGGGTGTGTAATATACTGGGGACCTAATACTGGGGTGTGTAATATACTGGGGAGTGTAATATACTGGGGTGTGTAATGCTCCTTTTGTGTTGTTCTGACTGTAAATTCTAACTGGAAAATTTTGAACCCACACCCTTGATAGGCCACACCCCACAGAGACCACACCCACAATAAGTCACACCCCCTTTAACGCTAAAGTGTCTCTATAAAAAATCTTCAAATGTTGGCACCTATGCAGCACAAAGCCTATGGCTTTAAACATTGAGGTTGCAGCACCTGCTGCATTCATTTCCTGCTGCTAGATTAAGAAAAACATAGAAAAACATCTGTTCCATTACCAGGAGTCGCCTACAGTAGCCGAAACGTCGACTACCGTCCTCACCGGTCAGCACGAAGGAGAAGGTCTCACTGCAAGGAAGAGAAATGGGTTAATAATGGGAAAAAAAATAGCAAAAAAAAAAAAAAAAAAAAAAAAAAAAAAAAGAAGAAGCCCCTCCCACCCAGTTACCTCTCAAACTGATTGACAGGAGTCCAGTCCTTGGCGTCCGGGAAGCAGAACTGGGGAATGGCCTTAAACTGGTCGCCGGCTTCTCTCATAAACTTGAATGATCGTTCCAGCTGAATCATAAAAGGAAATGTTTAGAGCCAGAGCCGACCAGCTGTTACGTGTCAGATATATATACGTTTACATGGGACTGTTCCTCCCCCCACTCACTACTCCCTATAACACACATTATATATATATATATATATATATATATATATATATATATATATATATATATATATATATATATATATATATATATGACAAACATAGGATACTGATATTTATAACGATTTAAAGGGTTTCTCCATACAGACTTTTTTGTCTGGGTGTTGACAAAAAAATAAATTACATCCCTTCTATATCCATACTTTGCCACACTTTGGCCTCTAAAAAAAGACAGGTTGCTAGGGACAACATCATAACAATGGCTTTGGTTGTTAGGCAGTGCCTCATTAGCAACAATGGATTAGAGGCCTGTCAACTCTCCTGACATTGATTTTCATGCCTTCTATATCCCTAGTTTGGCAACAATTTGGCCTCTAAAAAAAGACTGGTTGCTAGGGACTTGCCCCCTGACAACGTCATATCAATGGCTTTGGTTGTTAGGCAGCGCCTCCTTAGCAACTACACTGGCTTAAAGGCCTGTCAACTCCCCTGACATTGATTTTATTGATCCTGACAACAATGCTGAGCCGTATATTTCATACAACACTGCATTGTGCCATCCCTCTGTTAATCCTCCTGGAAATGTAGGACACACCCTATTGACAGCAGGAATGGTAACGCCCAGTTGTGGCGTTACATGGTGTAAAGTGAAACTGGCTCAGTTGCCCCTAGCAACCAGATTCCACCTTTCATTTTCCAAAGAGTCTGTGAGGAATGAAAGTAGAATCTGATTGGTTGTTAGGGGCAACTGAGCCAGTAGGAATAACAGAGGAACAACACAACATAACATTCTATGGAAATGCAGATTTATTGTAAGAAAATATAATATGCTCAATGGTAATGGTAGCAACCCTTGTCAGTGTAATAAGAGTATCGGGACCCTCTGTTATTCTTCCTGGAAATGTTTGAATAAATTGTAAGTAGCAGCTCATCTGCCAATAAGGTGTAATAATACACAATCTGATACTATCAGCAATGATCAGACAACAGTCTAGGGACACCCCTAGGTTATTCCTCCTGGAAATCTATAGATAAATGGGCAACTGGGTGTTACCATTCCTGCTGGGTATAGGATGTGCTACTACACAATGTGACACTGACAGCAGAGAGTATAAGGGCGTCCTCCTCCTCCCCAAAGTAGTAATAGTACAGTAACTTTTAAATTATCAATGTATTCACAAATCTCCAGGAGGAGTAACAGAGGGGCAGGGGCCTCTCAATTTACTGTGTGTTAGGTGGTTCCTGTTACTCCTCCTGGAAATGTATGACTGAAGTGACAAATTAATGATATCATGCTCTTTGTGGAGGATGTGTCCCTTCCTATTGGCAAATGGATATGCAAAAGAAGAGCCCGTGGAGCCTCATTAAAGAGTCTTGAAACACAGGACTAGCCAGACCAGCCAAGGGGTGGCTCCTGTAGGGAAACCACCAAAACCACCATATTAAGTGGCCCAAGTCAAGGTAATGACAAGGGAAAAACCAAGGCCAGGTATCCATTCACATAGAGCTGTTTAGGGGTGTTGCCCCTCATCAGTGTGGAGCAGAATCCTGCTGCACACTGATGAGGGGCAACACTCAGAAACAGCTTTTACATTATCATTGTATTCACAAATCTCCAGGAGGAATAACAGAGGGGCCGGCCTCTATACTCTTCCACACTAATTATTGCCGATATTGTCAGACTGTGTAGAGAAACAGACAGCTGTTTCGGGGTGTTGCCCCTCATCAGTGCGGAGCAGAATCCTGCTGCACCATGATGTAGGGCAACACCCCAAAACAGCTGTATGTGGATGGATACCTGGCCTTGGGTTTTTTCCTTGTCATTACATTGACTTATACGGCCACTTAATATGGTGGTTTCCCAACAGGAGCCACCCCTTGGCTGGGTCCTTCCCAGCGGGACTTCACGTGGTCCAGTCTCTCACTATGGGCTGAAAACAAAGCAACACAGACGAAACTGAATTATGGGCTCTTTATCACCCCCGGCTATGAGATAAATGTTTATTCAGCTACTTATACAGATTATATAATCTTTCTTCCTTGTGATTACTTACCATCTCTACCTTGTGGACATGCGACCCGCGTAAGCTTACAATCTAATAGCGGAAACTAGGCCATACCTTGAGAGGGAACTGCTGGGTGATCTCGGGGACGTAGACTGTTCCCGTCGGCTTCTTCTGCAGGGAGACCACCACAAAATACTCAAACAGCTGTCGTTCCTGGTACTCGATGAGGTCGCGCTCGAGCGTGTGGTAACGCGGGGTGAGGCTCATGCGGGACTTCACGTGGTCCAGTCTCTCACTATGGGCTGAAAACAAAGCAACACAGACGAAACTGAATTATGGGCTCATTTTAACATTAGAAAAAGTATCCAACCCCTCCCTGTGGACATCACAAAAAATAAGTTAGATTAAAAAATAAACTGTGAAAAAATAAATAAGAGCTACTTAAATTAATAATAAAAAATACTAAAAAAGCAAAAAACAAACAAAAAAAAAAAAAAAAAAAAGGATTATATAATAATTTGATAATGATTGTGATTAAACTTCATGGTCTTTTTTTAACCTTTTTTTAACCATTAAAAGGTCACTCGGCAAAAATCTTTTTCTTTCAAATTAACTGATTTCAGACGGGTGTCAGAAAGTTATACAGATTTGTAATTTACTTCTATTTAAAAATATTAAGTCTTCCAGTACTTATCAGCTGCTGTACGTCCTGCAGGAAGTGGTGTATTCTTTCCAGTCTGACACAGTGCTCTCTGCTGCCACCTCTGTCCATGTCAGGAACTGTCCAGAGCAGCAGAGGTTTTCTCTATGGGGATTTGTTGCTGCTCTGGACAGTTCCTGACATGGACTGAGGTGGCAGCAGAGAGCACTGTGTCAGACTGGAAAGAATACACCACTTCCTGCAGGACGTACAGCAGCTGATAAGTACTGGAAGACTTAAGATTTTTAAATAGAAGCAAGTTAGAAGTCTATATAACTTTCTGGTATCAGTTGATTTGAAAGAAAACAATTTTCTCTGGAGTACCCTCTGTAATAGATGAACAAAATAAATAATAAAAATAAAAAAGTCTATTTAAAATAAGGAGTAAAAAATAAAAATCAATTACCTTATTAACTATGTAATAAGCAAACCAAAAAAAAAAGTAAAATAATTTTTTTTTATAAAATTACATTAACCATGTAATAAGTAGACAAAATAAAATCTAAAAAAAAAGAGTACAAAAAAAATCAAAATAAATAAAAATGTAACATAAAAAATACGTAAATAAATTAATACATAAATAATTAGAAATAAATGCAAAATAATATGTAAAAATATGAAATATCAATTAAAAAAAAACTAAACAATAAATATGTATATAACTAAAATAGAATTGAAAAAAATATATGAATTATTGAGAGAGAAAAAAAAATTTTTTTTTTAAGGTAATAAAAATGTAATAAAAAAAATAAAAAGACAACACTAGGATAATAAACACAAAGTTGTAGCTGGCGGGATCAGTTCAGTCACTTCCTCATTTTGCTATAAACAATAACAATAGAGGAAAAGAGGAGGAAATTGATGGGATTCACAAACAATAAGAGGCTACGGGGCAAGAAAAAAAAAAAAAATACATGACGTCATCGTGTCCGTGTAATATAATACTGTATAATAATAACAGTAGTCTTCGAATCTGAGAAAATTCCTTAAAATCAATGGAACCTGACAGATGCCGGATTATCAGAGATTACAGATTATAGAACGACCCAAAGAAGGATAAAAAAACTGAGGGTAGAAAACTAAAGTTGAAAAGTTTAATAAAAAAAATATAATAAAATAACCTGGTATATTTTCTTACTAAACAGGTTTTCTGGATTATCAGATGCCGGATTACAGGAATGTTACCATGTCAATGATACATAGGACGCATAGACTGATATTTGTACCTTTCAGCTTCTCCTCGGTGTCGCTGTCGGACTCGCTGTTGTCATCGGTTACTGAAAGAGAAGTGAAACAGAATGAGCTGCAGTACCAGACACGGCCAAAGAACAAGGGTGGCGCTGTTTACAGCAGAGAGAAGCCATTTTTTTCTACACCTGTAACCTCTCTTTAGAGGTGTTATCCTGGATAACTCTCTATCTTGAAGAAAGCAGCCAGGTTTTTCTACGCCTAGACAACCCCTTTAAGTGATGCTGACAGTACAGTATGGTATTACCTCTGCCGGAGTTGCTGTCGGCGGACTGTGACAGCCTCTTGACTCTCTTCTTACCCCGCCGGGCCTCATAGATGGAGTTTATCCTCATCACCAGCTGTGCGAGAGAACATGACATCACGCGTCATTATTATTTATACCTATGGGCCCGCTCATCTGAGAGAGGAAAGGGTTAATATGGGAATATAGAAGCTACATAGCACCTAAAGGGTTAATATGGGAATATAGAAGCTACATAGCACCTAAAGGGTTAATATGGGAATATAGAAGCTACATAGCACCTAAAGGGTTAATATGGGAATATAGAAGCTACATAGCACCTAAAGGGTTAATATGGGAATATAGAAGCTACATGGCACCTAAAGGGTTAATATGGGAATATAGAAGCTACATAGCACCTAAAACAAAATCTGCCACTGTCAGGCATGAGCTCAGCTCTAATTTCCATTATATTCAGTATAGCTCCACCCACTGTTAGACATAAGCTCAGCTCTAAACAATCTATAATACATTTAGCTCCACCCACTGTTAGACATTAGCTAAACTCTAGCTTTTTCTATGTTTAGTTTAGCTCTACCCTTTGTCAGACATAAGCTCATCTCTAACTTCTTTTATATTTAGTATAGCTCCACCCACTCTCAGACATGAGCTCAGCTTTAATTTAATCCATAATAAGTTAAGTTCCACCCACTGTCAGACATGAGCTCAGCTCTAATTAAATCCATATCAAGTTTAGCTCCACATACTTTCAGACAAAAGCTCAGCTCTAATTTAATCCATATCCAGTTTAGCTCCACCCACTGTCAGACATGAGCTCAGCTCTAATTAAATCCATATCAAGTTTAGCTCCACATACTTTCAGACAAAAGCTCAGCTCTAATTTAATCCATATCCAGTTTAGCTCCACCCACTGTCAGACATGAGCTCAGCTCTAACTTCCTTTATATTCAGTATAGCTCCACCCACTCTTAGACATAAGCTCAGCTCTAAACAATCCATAATAAATTTAGCTCCACCCACTGTTAAACATTAGCTAAACTCTAGCTTTCTCTATATTTAGTTTAGCTCCACCCACTGTCAGACATAAGTTCAGCTCTAACTTCTTTTATATTTAGTATAGCTCCACCCACTCTCAGACAGAAGCTCAGCTTTAATTTGATCCATAATAAGTTTAGTTCCACCCACTGTCAGACATGAGCTCAGCTCTAATTAAATCTATATCCAGTTTAGCTCCACACACTGTCAGGCATGAGCTTAACTTTAGCTTAGCTCCACCCACTCAGACATGAGCTTAGCTCTAATAAAATCCATAATAAATTTAGCTTCACCCACTTTCAGACATAAGCTAAGCTCTAACTACCTCCATATTTAGTTTAGCTCCACCCACTGTCAGACATAAGCTCAGCTCTAAATTCATCTATATCCAGTTTAGCTCCACCCACTCTCAGACATGAGCTCGGCTCTAAGTGCCTTCATATTCCGTTTAGCTCCACCCACTGTTGGACATATATCTGTTATTTCTGCTCCCACAATGACCTGGGATGATCTAAGATTTACAGGGAAGAAAACGTCATATAATAAAAACTTAAAAAAAACCCCAAAACACACACTTTATGTACCTCCAGACTTATAAGATAGAAAACTATAAGCTGAAGTGGAATTTTCCTTTAAGTTTAGGGATCTAAAATTGCCATAAAGGATTAAACATGTGGGTACTTCCAGCTGGCTATATGAGACACTAATAGCTCACAGCTAGATCTCAGCCAATCACCAATAGCTCCGCCCCCGAGGTTCTTTCCAGACACAGGATACTTAGCTCTTTCACAACTGGTTTAAACCTTTAGGAGCTTCTTATAGATTCTGGGGGAAATTTATCAAACATGGTGTAAAGTGAAACTGGCTCAGTTGCCCCTAGCAACCAATCAGATTCCACCTTTCATTTTCCAAAGTCTGTGAGGAATGAAAAGTGGAATCTGATTGGTTGCTAGGGGCAACTGAGCCAGTTTCACTTTACACCATGTTTGATAAATCTCCCCTTCTGTCTCTAGATGGAGATGACAGTCTATATCTTTCCAGTTAACCCTTTCACATCCCGACTCCACGTAGGGTGCCCTTTAAATCTTTGCCAGCTTTCCTCTCCTGGTTTATCCCACTTTGCACCGCTCACCTTTGGGATTTTAGTCCTCCTCCGCCGCCCATTCTGCTGGTCTCCCGTGCTGAAAAAATTATCGTCTGGACTGCTGGGGGAGGACGGGGGGCTGAGTTTACTGGGGGAGGCCACGCCGTCTCTCCCCAGCTTTCTGATGTCTAACAGCTTGAAACTACGCCGCTCGGAGTTGTGCCTGAAGAAGGCCGACTTCTGCTGCCCCTAGGAGGAAAGAGTGGGAAAGTCAGGCTCCAAATATGAATTTTCAAGTCTATGTAGAAGACAGCGCCACTTTTGACTATAGGTGGTGTCTGGTATTGCAGCTCAACCTCATTCATTGAAACAAATTAAAGGGGTATTCCACTTAAATGTACCTTTTGATATGTTGCTGCCCATGGTAAGACTAACAATTCCTTCCATACCTGTTACTATCTGTTCAGTCTCCTCCCCCCAGTTCTCAGCTGCTGCTTTCTACTGAAGACACAAAACACTGTGTGTGTGCGCTTTTTTCTCTCTGTCTCCCCCCCTCCCTTCTAAGACAGCTGATGTAAACAAGTCCCTGACTGGCTGTATCTGCAACACTGTAGCTTCTTTGTAATGCTGGGAGGGTTATTTGCAGCAAATTGACCTCAGATTAATCCTCCTAGCATCACAAAGAAGCTACAAAGTTGCAGATGAAGCCTGCCAGGGACTTGTTTACATCATCTGTCTCAGAAGGGAGGGGGGAGGAGGGGAGACAGAGAGTAAGGCTCACACACAGATTTTTGTATCTTCAGCAGAAAGCAGCAGCTGAGAACTGGGGGAAGGAGACTGAATAGATAATAACAAGTATGGAAAGAATTGTTAGCCTCACTATGGGCAGCAACATATCAAAAGATATACTTGAGTGGAATACCTTTAAAACTGCAATACTAAATACAGCCAATGAGTGGTGCTGTTTTACCCACTGGGGAAGATTTATCAAACATTGGGTAAAGTGAAACTGGCTCAGTTGCCCCTAGCAACCAATCAGATTCCACCTTTCATTCCTCACAGGCTCTTTGGAAAATGAAAGGTGGAATCTGATTGGTTGCTAGGGGCAACTGAGCCAGTCTCACTTTACACCATGTTTGATAAATCTCCCCCACCAAGTTAGTGTGGCTCCTCACCTTGTTTTGGGCCCCTGGAACGGCCGCTAAAGTGGCTGGGAAAGCAGGACCACGCTTCTTGCCTAGACATCGGCTGTCCGTCTCAATGTCTTCATAGGGGTTTTCCTTTGACGGGGGATCTATAGCATAAAAGATAGAAACAGGAAGTGATATAGAATCAGAACTGCCTGTGTACTGACCTGGATTAAAACATTTTAAAGGATTGTTCAAAGTGGACAATCCCTTTAAAATCGAGATTGTGAATGTAAGGAATTGGTTTTGAAAGCTGCCGCTTCTCCCCAGGTCCTGCGTGCTCTAGCTTCAGAGCGGTGGTCCCGGCCTGTGATTGGCTGAGCGGCCTGTCAGCTGACAGGCCGCTCTGAAGCTAGAGCACGCGGGAACTGGGGAGAAGCGGACCGCAGGAGCAGCCCTGGAGCGTGGATAGGTAAAGTATATAGTTTATGCAAGGGCTGCAAGGACATTGGTAATGATGTCCGTGCAGTCCTTTTTAAACGGTTATCGTGACGTGTAATAGGCTTAGTAAACGAGGCACAGATCGGAATTGTAGTTTTGCAACAGCTGGAGGGCCAAAGGTCTGTTTAAAGTAGACAATTCCTTTAAGAATGCTCTACATCAGTGGTGGGGAAAATGTAGCCACCCAGCTGTTGCAAAACTACAATTCCCATCATACTTTAGCTTTGGCTGCCCAGGCATGATGGGAATTGTAGTTTTGCAACAGCTGGAAGGCCCGACTTTTCTAAATAAAATCCCCTTAAAAGCTGTTTAAAGTGGACACCCCCTCTAAGAATGCATAGTGAACTTCATGTCTTTAAAAATACTTCAAAGTGTACAGTCCTTCTAAGATTGCTCACGTGGCATAGTGGACAATCCCTTTAAGAACGCGTCACCTGGTGACACATCTGGATCTGGTGCCTTTAAGAAGTGTTCATAGGAAACGGCTCATTTAAGAATGAATCCAGGTGGAACTGTTCAAACTGGAAAACGCCTTTAAGAACTGGTCAAAGAGGACAACCGCCTTAAGAAGACAAACAGTCAGATCCCCCGGTGTGAGCTGCATCTCTCCATGCAGAACTGGCCGTGACCCTTTAAGAATTATATAAAGTGGACAATCCCTTTAAAAATACAAGCTATTAGTACCGTCATGATTTCGTGCCTTTAAGAACTGCTCTAAGTGGACAATCCCTTTAAATGGACAATCCTAAGAATTGTCAGACTGCTTAATGGACATTCCCTTTAAGAATGCAAACTGTGCCCACCTGGAGACATATCTACATCTAGGGCTTTGAAGAACAGAACGTAACAAAGTTACTAAAGAATTACTTCAAATCCTTTAAGGACTGGACAAACAGTGAAGGAATGCTCGATACAATATACGCACCTGGTGCCACATCCGGGTCTCCTGCTGTTAACTATTGTCTGATGTAGACAATCCCTTTAAGTATGAAGAATGCACTTTGAAGGCACCAGGTGACAAATGTGGATCTCAAGTCTGACCTATTTAACAATTACTAAAAGGTGGACAATCCCTTTAAGGATTTCTCAATAATGAGAACCCCTTTAAGAAAGAACACACAGTGCAGATATCAAGTGACAAAAGGTTTCTCACATCCATCCCCTCTAACAATTGCTAAAAAGTGGACAACCCCTTTAAGGATTTCTCAATAACGACAACCCCTTCAAGTATAAAGAATGCACAATGCAAGTACAAGGTGACAAATGGGGACCTTATGTCTGACCTCCTTAACTATTACTAAAAAGTGGACAACCCCTTTAAGGATTTCTCAATAACGTGTTCCACTTTAAGAATGAAGAATGCAGGTAATAGGCGAGAATGATGGCCTTATGTCTGACCCCTTTATTAATTACTAAAAAGTGGACAACCCCTTTAAGGATTTATCAATAACGACCTCCCCTTTAAGAAAGAATAATGCACACAGCAGATACCAGGTGACAAATGGGGATCTCATATCCAAGGCCTTTAACAATTCCTAAAAAGTGGACAATCCCTTTAAGTATAAAAAATGCAGGTACCAGGTGACAGATGGGGATCTCATGTCTGACCTATACAAAAAAGTGTACAAACCCTTTAAGGATTTCTTAATTGCGGTATCCGCTTTAATAAAGAAGAATGCACGCTGCAGGTATTAGGTGACAAATGGAGATCTTATGTCTAACCCCTTTAACGATTACTAAAAAGTGGACATTCCCTTTAAGTGTGAAGAATGCATGCTGCAGGTACCAGGTGACAAATGGGGATCTCATGTTGAACCCCTTTAACCATTACACTTTAACCCCTTTCACTGCCACTCTGGCATTGTATTCTTAAAGGTGTTGTTCACCCAAAAAATGTTTCATTTCAAAATCAACTGGTGTCAAAGTTATATAGATTCATAATTTACTTCTATTAAAAAAAAAAAATCTTTAGTCTTCCAGTACTTATCAGCTGCTGTATGCGCTGCAGGAAGTGGTGTATTCTCTATAGTCTGACACGGTGCTCTCTGCTGCCACCTCTGTCCATGACAGGAACTGTCCGGAGCAGGAGAGATTTTCTATGGGGATTTGCTGCTGCTCTGGACAGTTCCTGACATGGACAGAGGTGGCAGCAGAGAGCACGGTGTCAGACTATAGAGAATACACCACTTCCTGCAGCGCATACAGCAGCTGATAAGTACTGGAAGACTTGAGTTTTTTTTTTTTTAAATAGAAGTAAATTACAAATCTCTAGAAATAATTTTTTTTGGGTGGGTGAACTACCCCTTTAAATTTATTGTATGACAGGTACCAGAAGACAAATGGGGATCTCATGTTGGACCCCTTTAACCATTATTAAAAAGTGGACAACCCCTTTAACTGTAAAGAATGCACGCTGCAAGAACTAGGTGACAAATTCAGCCCTCAAGTCTGACCCCTTTAACCATTGCTAAAAAGTGGACAACCCCTTGAATTATCGATTTTCACTGCAGGCATCAGGTGACAAAGTCTGACCCGATTTACAGTTACCCAAAAGTGGACCATCCCTTTAAGAACACACTGCGGCCACCTGGCGACACATCTGGATCTTGCAGTGAAGCGCTGGCAGATAAGTGGCACCTTATAGGACGGGTGCCAGGAGCTGCTGGTCTCGGCGGCGGAGAGCATGCCCCCATTATACTACCTCTTTAGATTGTAAGCTCTTCTGTCACAGCGAAGCATTATATAGGTATAAAGCTCTGTAAACAACCTATCACTTCTGGACGTCAGCCTTCAATGTACAGAGTCGGACCCCCAGCCCCATCCTCCCCCCCTCACCTAGAGGTCACGCTTTTTTGGAGCAAACCAAAACTTTTGTTTCCTCTCATAAGTTTGAGCTGAACTTTCGGTTTGTTGTGGGTTTGATAGTAATCGGCCGTGACCCCAAAAAGTAACAAACCAGGCGGGGCACGGGGCACGGCCGGGAGCAGCTCAGTGTCAGGACGGTAAAGACCCTCGAAAAAGTGTAACCCCCCCCCAGGCCAGCAGTATAGCTGCCGCCGCTGCTCCTCACCTTTCTTCCTCGCCATCTCTCATGCACAGGCTCGTCTGAATGTCACCTGATCAGGAAGTGAAAGCTCAACAGGTAGAGAGATCAACGGGGGAGGGCCAAGGGTTAAATGATCTGTAATAGAAGAGGGGGAGGGCTCTGCATCCTGTGAGGTAACCTGCCGCTTCCCATCTGCTGCTTTATGTACCCTGCACCAGGCCCGGCCCATCATAACACCAACAATGGGGGTCAGCGACTCTAAATGGACTCGCTGACCCACAGAAGAGCAGCTCTGAAGGCCTTAATGTATCCGGGAAGCGACAGTCTACCACTCTGTGAATGGAGGAGGATTGCTATGCATTTATTCAATAACTTTAAGGGGTATTCCTGCAAAATCAACTGGTATCAGAAAAGTATATAGATTTGTAATTTACTTATATCTAAAAAAAAAAATCTTCAGTCGTCCAGTACTTATCAGCTGCTGTATGTCCTGCAGGAAGTGGTTTATTCTTTCCAGTCTGACACAGTGCTCTCTGCTGCCACCTCTGTCTATGTCAGGACCTGTCCAGAGCAGGAGAGGTTTTCTATGGGGATTTGCTGATGCTCTGGACAGGTCTTGACTGGAAAGAAAACACCACTTCCTACAGGACATACAGCAGCTGGTAAGTATGGGAAGAAAAGAGATTTTTTAAATAGAAGTAAATTACAAGTCTATATAACTTTCTGACACCAGTTGATTTGAAAGAAAAAGATTTTTCACTGGATAACCCCTTTAAAGGGGTAAAAGTTACCCCCTAGCGGGATAGTTAGCCGATTCGAATCTGGCTTTTGGACAGCACTCGCCAATGTTTGGACGTTCCATAAAAAATGAATAGAGGATAGGTTTCAAAGAGGTTATCCTTAAAAAAATGTTGACACTTTCTTCCAAAAACAGCGCCCCCTTTGCCCTCAGGTTGTGTGCGGTATTACAGCTCCTTTGCATTGAAGTGAGTGGAGCTGAATTGTAATACCACACGCTACCTGAGGACAGGTGTTGCGCTGTTTTTGCAGGAGAGAGAGATGTGTTTTTTTCTAATCCTGGATAACCCCTTAAATATTCAGAAGACCACTATAAAGGGCTTATCCAGGTTTTTTTTTTTAAACTGATGGCCTCAATATTTGATCGGTGGGGGGTCAGACACCCATGCCAAACAGGCACTTTGCATTGCCGTACTACTAGTGGTGGTTCAAGGTACTGCGACATAGACCCATTCACTTTAATGGGGCATTACGCCGCTGCTACCAATCATATGGCCCTGCCGTTCAGCCTGATGCTACACAGTGATTTCTGGTCGTGTTTGGCACAGCCACTTATTCAAGTGAATGGGGTCGGCACAAGTGGCCGCAACACAGAGGTTGAGAGGTGAACGGACACATCTGTTTTTATCGTTCAGGTTCGTGTTCACATGTGACTCATCGTTGTCAGTGAATCAGCTGGGTCGGGGGGCGTTCAGTCTGAGAGTCTTGGCTGTCACTGACAGCAAGAAGAGGTCTTGGGAAGGTAGTGGTAGTAGAATTGATTGTCTTCAAAAGAATTATAAAAAAAAAAAACACATACTTTCTTGCAAAAACAGCACCACCCTTGTCCTTAGGTTGTGTGTGGTATTACATTCCAGTTCCATTCACTGAACTGAGCTGCAAACCCCCCACACCCTGAGGGCAAGAGAGGTGCTGTTTCTAGAAGAAAGCAGCTACGTTTTTCTCAGCCTGCACAACCCCTTTAAGTGGCAGTGCCGTGGTTTCTAGTCACACCTTAAAGGGGATATCCAGGCTTAGAAAAACATGGCCGCTCTCTTCCCTAAACTCTTGAGTTTGGTTCTGGTATTGCAGCTCAGTATTGAAGTGAATGGAGTTGAGCTGTAATACCACACGCAACCTGAGGACAGGGGAGGCGCTGTTTTTCCAAGAAAGTAGCCATGTTTTTCCTAATTCTTTTGAAGACTATCAATTCCACTACATTCCCAAGACCTCTGCTTGTTGTCAGTGACAGCCAAGACTCTCAGACTGAGCGTCACCGACAACAATGAGTCACGTGTGAACACGAACCTGAATGATAAAAACAGATATATCCGTTCACCTCCAGCAAGAGCTGAAATCTGGAAATCACTGAACTCTATTCATTGCAGAACTTTTTGAAAACGTTCAAGTAGCTAGGTCGGGCGTGCGGATTGCACTTCCCTCCACGCACACTCGTGCACACTCACACCCACAGCAGCTTCTTCAGGTTGTGGCCCTGATGGAGGAACATCTGAGTCAGCTCATATAAGAAGACAACAGGATGGATGGCGGCCGTCAGCTGACTCTCAGCCGCAGCGACCTCCTGACCTGACCCAGAGAACCACAAGTCCCAGCATGTCACATTTTTCTCTCACACGACATATATCAGGGGGGGAGGGAACCTTGGCTCTCCAGCTGTTGCAAAACTACAACTCCCATCATGCCTGGACAGCCAAAGCGTTAGCTTTGGCTGTCCAGGCATGATGGGAGTTGTAGTTTTGCAACAGCTGGAGAGCCAAGGTTCCCTCCCCCTGGTATATATCATATATATAAATCCTATATTCTATCTACACTATGGGGGAGATTTATCAAACATGGTGTAAAGTGAGACTGGCTCAGTTGCCCCTAGCAACCAATCAGATTCCACCTTTCATTCCTCACAGACTCTTTGGAAAATGAAAGGTGGAATCTGATTGGTTGCTAGGGGCAACTGAGCCTGTCTCACTTTACACCATGTTTGATAAATCTCCCCCATAGGGTGTCAGTCTTCACTGCCACTCTGGCATTGTATTCTTAAAGGGCTTGTTCACCAAAAAAAAATATTTTATTTCCAAATCAACTGGTGTCAAAGTTATATAGATTTGTAATTTACTTCTATTAAAAAAATAAATAAATCTTGAATCTTCCAGTACATATCAGCCGCTGTATGTCTTGCAGGAAGTGGTGTATTCTCTCCAGTTGACACAGTGCTCTCTACTGCCATAGCAGTACCAAATCCCCATAGAAAACCTCTCCTGCTCTGGACAGTTCCTGGCAGCAGAGAGCACTGTGTCAGACTGGAAAAAATACACCACTTCCTGTGGGACATACAGCAGCTGATAAGTACTGGAAGACTTGAGTAAATTACAAATCTCTAGAAATAATTTTTTTGGCAGGTGAACTACTGTATGACTGACCTATATATATATATATATATATATATATATATATATATATAAAGAGAGAAGTCATGGTCTGGTATATAGGCAGCAGGTCCCCGCAGGGCAACAGGTAAGAAGAATTTGTGTAGATCGTGTAAGGTCAAAACAAAGACATTCCTGCAATTCTACAAACAGCTCCGGAGGCTGCGGATCCAGGGAACGTTCTGCTCCGCGCCAGATGGAAGCCGTTCCCGGGAAAGTCATGCACCAGGAGCCGAAGTAAGAACAGAGAGTTCCAAATAGGAACGACATAAAGGTCTATAAATCTGGCACTACTGTGCTGTTACTGTGCTATTATATAATGGTGTGAAGCGGATACCGCAGTACAGTCATATAGAAAGTAACACTATGGGGGAGACTTATCAAACATGGTGAAACTGGCTCAGTTGCCCCTAGCAACCAATCAGAATCCACCTTTCATTTTCCAAAGAGTCTGTGAGGAATAAAAGGTGGAATCTGATTGGTTGCTAGGGGCAACTGAGACAGTTTTACTTTACACCATGTTTGATAAATCTCCCCCTATGTCTACAGACACCACAATGTCACTGACACTACGCTATGAGATAGGGGCCCTGCTATGTGGTTGCACTGATGTATAGAGACACCACTATATCACTGGCACTACTCCATGAGATATGGGTCCTGCTATGTGGTGGCACTGATGTATAGAGGCCACTATGTCACTGACACTACTCCATGAGATATGGGTCCTGTTATGTGATGGCACTGATGTATAGAGGCCACTATGTCACTGACACTACTCCATGAGATATGGGTCCTGTTATGTGATGGCACTGATGTATAGAGGCCACTATGTCACTGACACTACTCCATGAGATATGGGTCCTGTTATGTAGTGGCACTGATGTATAGAGACACTACTCCATGAGATATGGGTCCTGCTATGTGGTGGCACTGATGTATAGAGACCACTATATCACTGACACTACTCCATGAGATATGGGTCCTGTTATGTGGTTGCACTGATGTATAGAGACACTACTCCATGAGATATGGGTCCTGTTATGAGGTGGCACTGATGTATAGAGGCCACTATGTCACTGACACTACTCCATGAGATAGGGGTCCTGTTATGTGGTTGCACTGATGTATAGAGACACCACTATATCACTGGCACTACTCCATGAGATATGGGTCCTGTTATGTGGTGGCACTGATGCATAGAGACACCACTATGTCACTGACACTACTCCATGAGAAATGGGTCCTGTTATGTGGTGGCACTGATGTATAGAGACACTACTCCATGAGATATGGGTCCTGCTGTGTGGTGGCACTGATGTATAGACACCACTATGTCACTGGCACTATGAGCTCTGCTATGTGGCTAGATACTGCTATTTGACTGGTGATGCTCTATGAGAAATCAACAGACACTGCTATGTTCCTGGCACTACTCTGTGGGAACTGATGCGTCCATACTAATCTAAAGACACTACAATGTTACTGGCACTACCCTGCGGGATCTGCTGTGTCTGTACTAATCTATCGACCTTACCATTGATTTTACTGTCACTACCCTGCGGGATCTGCTGTGTCTGTACTAATCTATCGACATTACCATTGATTTTACTGTCACTACCCTGCGGGATCTGCTGTGTCTGTACTAATCTATCGACATTACCATTGATTTTACTGTCACTACCCTGCGGGACCTGCTGTGTCTGTATTAATGTACAGACACAGACCAATGTGTAGACAATTCTATGTCACTGACACTTACACAATATAGTTGTTCCAATGTGTAGATACTGCTATGTCACTGGCACTTACACAATACAGTTGTACCAATGTGTAGATACTGCTATGTCACTGACACTACTTCCACTCTGTGTCTGTACTAATCTATAGACACTACTATGTTACTGGCCCTTACACAATATAGTTGTACCAAAGGCCAGATACTGTCATTTACACAATATAGTTGTACCAATGTGTAGATACTACTATGTCACTGGCACTTACACTGTATACAGTAGTTGTTGTAATGTGTAGACACTACTATGTCACTGGTACTTATACTATTTAGTTAGTTGTACTAATGTGTAGATACTGCTATGTCACTGGCACTTACACTATATAGTTGTACTTATGTGTAGACACTTCTATGTCACTGGCACTACTGTACAGGCTCTGCTATGTGGCTGACACTGTTATGTCACTGGCTGTATGGGCCCTGACTAATCTATACAGCAATACTATTGTACGCACACTGCCGTGATATTGGGGCCCTGCTATGTGGTTGTATAGCCAGCAGGGGGCACCACCATGTATTTGCCCCCAGGTATAAGGTTAGGCTCCATTGTGGGCCTTCACCTACACGTACATCCACGCGTTTCGCGCACATCCACATGTTCCTAACATGACAGGAAGACAGAGGTTTAACAAGAGAGACCTAAGAGCCCAATAAAAGACATTCCTGCGGAGTCAGGGGCCGGGCGCGGGCTCAGCTCTGTTTCTTGTGGCGTGTGTGTTGGTAATGGGATGCGGAGTTTCTCAGCGGATCAAATGAAGAACGAAGAAAAGAAAAGAAAAAAAAAAAAAAAAAGACGCCGAGGGGATAAATTTCACCATTACAGTTCAAGTATGTGGCTGCTCGTAAATACTCAGCACATTACATAACACAGAGAGGGCGAAATCACTGAGAGGATTCACACTGGTGTGACCATAGAACTATACTAAGCCACACCCACAGGGTGTAAGCCACTCCCATTTGCCAAACTTCTCCCATTGGAGGTTTACAAACCGCCACAAAGCAGCATGCTGTAACCACAACTCATCCTTCCCTAAATAAATATGTGGATTCACACTGGTGTGACCATAGAACTATACGAAGCCACGCCCACAGGGTGTAAGCCACTCCCATTTGTCAAACTTCTCCCATTGGGGGTTTACAAACCACCATAAAGCAGCATGCTGTAACCACAACTCATTCGTCCCTAGATATATATGTGTATATGACAGGGTGATTTAGCTTTAGGGGCTGGTCAGAGGTGGTGACATCACTCAGGGGGTGGGGCTTGAGCTCAGAGACAATATCCAGCCACAACTCCTGAGACATTATATAGAACTATACTAAGCCACACCCACATGGTGAAAGCCACTCCTATTTGTCAAACTCTTACCATTGGGGGTTTACCTACCGCCACAAAGCAGCATGCTGTAACCACACCTCATTCTTCCCTTAATATATAGGCAGATTCACACTGCTGTGACTATAGAACTATACTAAGCCACGCCCACAGGGTGTAAGCCACTCTCATTTGTCAAACTTCTCCCATTGGGGGTTTACAAACCACCACAAAGCAGCATGCTGTAACCACAACTCATTCAACCCTAAATATATATGTGGATTCACACTGGTGTGATTATAGAACTATACTAAGACACGCCCATAGGTTGTAAGCCACTCCCATTTGTCAAACTTCTCCCATTGGGGGTTCGCAAACCGCCACAAAGCAGCATGCTGTAACCACACCTCATTCTTCCCTAAAAATATATGTGTATATGACAGGGTGATTTAGCTTTAGGAGCTGGTCAGAGGTGGTGACATCACTCAGGGGGTGGGGCTTGAGCTCAGAGACAATATCCAGCCACAACTCCTGAGACATTAAAGAATGAGGCTACAATTTAGCTCCATTCACTTCAATAGGACTGACCTGCAATACCACACATAACCTGAGGATAAGGGTGGCGCTGTTTCTTGAAAAAAAAAAAAAAAAAAGGCCATGTTTAATCTAATCCTGGACAGCCCCTTTAAATCTACAAACCTTATTATGTACCCACAATTGTTCAATAACTAGATACAGGAAAGGCCATAAAAAGTCTGTTGTTTAACAAAGAGGAGTGGTTTATACACGTGGGTGTGGCCTAATATATCCATCATGGTCCCTTTAACTGGGACCAAGTTGCCAGGTCCATAGAGGTCAGTGTATATAGTGTGTCCTGAGAGCTGTATACATAGATCTGCTCTCAGGGTCCGAGTTAGGAATCATACTGTAATTGTTAAAAAAATATGTACTTCCCCTTTAAGTGTATAAGCACCAATATAACCACATCGGTCCTTACCCAAGATGTCTTCGTAGACGTTCTCCTCGGATAAAGTGCGAGTTAGAGCCAGCTTGGTCTGCGCGTACCAGTCCACCCGGCCGTTCTCCGACGACTGCATAAGGTCCTCGAATTCGTATGATTTCCTGGTAAGGAGACAGAGAAGGAGTCAGGAGACTTGATGCCCGATAAGGAAGGAGGAATGTGGCGCAAGAGAAAGAAGAACTGGTCCCAAACGATAAAGAATTCAGCAGAAAATGAGACAGGAATCTGTGAGGCTCTTAAAGGGGCCCTGCCCAATTTCTGTACATAGTCAATGAATAGTCAATGAGAAGTGCCCCCCCCCCTTTACTGCATTATCTAATTCAGCAACATCTATGCACATGCGGTACTGCAACTTACTCCATTAAAGTAAATGAATATGAGCTGCAATACCACATACAACCTGTGGACAGGTGGGGCACTTTTCTTGGATGTAGGCAGCCATGTTTTTTTCTATAAGCACCTTCCAATGCAATTCTATACGTTTTTACATATTTTGTTCAGTTTCTCTTCTACAGCCCACATGTTATTACATATAGAGCAGCCAGCTCTGTCTCATTCAATGTGAAAATCATCATGATGGATTGGTCTCCAGCCCTAATCTTTCCTGCCCTGAACGATCCTCAAAAGGTGCCTATACACTTTATACTAAGTCGGCCACACCAAATGTTCATGAGTATGGGGAGGATGAGAGACCCACCCCCACTAGGGGATGGGTCGGCCCGCCTCCAGTGCTTCAGCCCAGGCCTGATGGTACATTCACTTTGACATGGTCATAAATCATCTAAAAAGATCATTCAGGAGAGGAGATGTAAGGGCTGGAGTCATCAGTCAGCTCCACCGATGTCTTTTACTACAGCTTTCATTGTACATAGGAACATGTAGGCTGTAGAAGAGAATCAAAGCAAAAATTTTTTTAATAAAGACCTATGGGAGTAAAGTTTTCTGCACTATATTAAGTACAAAGCAATAATAAAAAAAAAAGCCTGTATGTAATATCCTTAACAATTATAATCAGGACATCGGTCTCATTGTGATGTAAAGTGTTATGCAAATTCTATGACCGGTATTGGAGGTATTTAAGATCTCAGATTTCGGGCTTCGCCCATAAGGAGCTTTAAGGCTGGCATCACATTAGGAGCTAAATTTATAAACCTGAGTCATATAAAAGATATATAAACCACCGCGTGCCTCAGTAAATAGGCTTCTTATAAAAATTTAATTTTCTTCTATAAAAAAACCCTCAAGTCTTCCAGTACTTATCAGCTGCTGTATGTCCTGCAAGAAGTGCATATTTTTTTCCCAGTCTGACACAGTGCTCTCTGCTGCCACCTCTGTCCATGTCAGGAGGTGGCAGCAGAGAGCACTGTGTCAGACTGGAAAGTATACACCTCTTCCTGCAGCACATACAGCAGCTGATAAGTACTGGGAGACTGGACAGTTTTAAATAGTAGTCATTTATAAATCTGTATAATTTTTTGGCACCGGTTGATTTCAAACTGTCAAATTTTGGTTTAAGGAGGTTGTGCTGAGCCTCAGGATGCAAGCCTCTTCCCTCCCCCACCCTCCACTGCATGGTTCCGTCCTAAAATAAAAGCTCTGCATGTCAATCAGTAGGGGTGGGGGAGGGAGGAGGCTTGCATGCTAAGGTTCAGCACAGCCTCCTTGAACCTTCAGCTCGGAGCAAGACCTAGAGCCGACAGTTTCCCTTTAAGCTGGCCATATACATTACATTACCCTGAAGTTATGGCTGGACCACCCAACTATCTATTGTATATGGCGGTCTCGCAACTCGCAACCCAGTGGCTGATATTGGAAATGAGAAGGAACGGGCATGTTGGATTAGTTCTTAGGGGGATAAGCTGCCACCAGAGGAGTCTGGCAGTGGCTTTCTCTGGTTTCTGTATTTAAGTCAGTGTGGGAGGATGAAGGACAAACTGACTGAGGGCCAAGGAGGTTCTCAGGGTCTAAACCAAGCCTCCTTGTATCTATTTTTGCCCATATCAATGACATTTTTATAAAAATAAAATGGGTTGGATTGTCTGAGGACACAGATGGAAGCCTAAAAAAGCAAACAATACTCTTCATTGTGGCCCTGTAGAACAGGAAGCTATAAGAAGCCCTCAACCTTCCTTCCTGACTCTCGGGCTCGTATCTTCTATCAATAGCCTAAAAACCAGTAACAATAACATACCTATGGTCTCCGTTATTTCTGTGTTTGCTATTCCAAAGTCTTCTGCTCACGGCTGAAGGTGGAGGAGATGTGGGGAGAGGAGGTGGAGGTATACAAGGAAGTGGAGGTAAGTCCCTTTTCCGTAGACCGGTTCTAACAGGACCCACCTCCCCATCGTGCCGGAAAGTCCTCCTTGGTTTGGGTAAAGGATTGATAGGTAACGTCTTCTCCGGTGCTCCCGGTTCTGTATATACATTGTCCACATTGCTGGTCCTTCTAGATGTCCTTCCCTCTCCAACTGTCCCAAAAATAGGTTCTGCGTTCTCAGAATCAGACCCCCATTTAGATTTCGACCCCAATTTGTTCTCCTGGTTCTCTGAATCCAATAAAAAGTGTGGAGAATAATATGTTCCTGGCAATTGTGGTAGTCCCTCCACCGGTCCATCCTTCAATGAACGCTCAAACTTCTTGACTTGGCTCAACACCGTTGCTTGGTCCTTCTTGGCGCCAACTTGCTCCTTGCTTTCCGAACTTAGGTTAGTCTCCTTCTCGTTTTTTTTCTCTAGTTTTATAGAGTCCTTATTGTCCATTTCCCAGCTGAACATCCTTTTGAAGCTTCCTTTCTGACGGTTCTTGACATCATCCACATTCGTATCTCCGAAAGTAGTACCGAAAGAATCCTGTCTCTTCACCTGCACGGACTCCTTTCTGCTAAGGACCGGGGACTGCGTCTCGCGTTTACCCTCCCACTCAGAAATCTTGTCTTTGATGCTTGATGTTTTCTTCAGTGCGGTCTTTTGGGGTGACGGGGAAGATTTTGTATTCGAGAACTGTTTCTTAAGTATAAGTCCTGGATCTTTGACGTTAATCTCCATCATTGGGTCATTGATGGTCATTTTGTTGCTGAGCATGTTCTGCCCGATACCTTTCGAGTCTTTACTTCTTGGCCGGTTCTCCAGACCCTTCAGAGGACTTTGCCTTAGACGAACGTCTTGATTTACAGGTTGACTTCTTACACTCAAGTGAAGCTGAGGAAGTTCAAGTTTTTTCCGAGTCCCAGAGTTTTCTTTCCCTACGGGCGTCACCCTGGTGAGACAAGACACAAGGTAACATTACTGTCAATGAAGTCATAATTTTTTAGGTCAATGATGCTAATTCTTTCGGGATCATTGAGAAGTCTAATAACTCTGCTAAATAGGTCTTTAAGGGACAATGATCGGGATGAGTCTCGAATAATTACCTATGTCATACGCCATTAAACACACATTCCTTGGACTACACCGTGGTGGTCATGTATAAAGATGGAGTCAATGATGGACATCGGACTTGAGACAACTTGATGAAACTTCGTCTCGTATTTCACTCTGTCAGTAAACTATTGACTAGTCTCACAACTGATGGAACAACTTTCTAAAGCTTATACAACCCATGCACATAGTCTGAAAGAAGAACACTTCTAAGGGGCCTATTCCACGGGAGCGATAATCGCCGGAATCGGTCCGATTTGGCCGATTATCGCTCGGTCGTTTCATCGGCTGATTTATTTTGGGCCAAACCTAAAGACGAAGCGGAGGAGAAGTCCTGCCAGGTAATGTATGGTGCAAGGGCTACAAGGACATCGGTAACGATGTCCCTGCAGCCCTCGCTTAACGATCATCGGGGCCGTGGAATAGGCCCAGTAAATGAGCGGCGATCTAGCAGATGAGCGCTTGTTTACATTGTTGATCGGGCCCTGCTCGGCCCGTGGAATAGGGCCCTAACCCTCCTAGCTTCGGGTCACCAACAATGGCTTCTTTTCATAAAACATGTATAGCAAAAACATCCAGACCCACGCGGACTGATCACGAAAGATTTTTTTGGTGATCTTTGTTTGGCTGCGTTCACACTACGTATATTTCAGTCAGTATATGTATATTTCAGTCAGTATTGCAACCAAAACCAGGAGTGGATTAAAAACACAGAAAGGATCCGTTCACACAATGTTGAAATTGAGTGGATGGCCGCCATTTAATGGCAAATATTTGCTGTTATTTTAGAACAACGGCTGTTATATTGAAATAATGGCCGTTATTTACTGTTATATGGCGGCCATCCACTCAATTTCAACATTGTGTGAACAGAGCCTTTCTGTGTTTTTAATCCACTCCTGGTTTTGGTTGCAATACTGACTGAAATATACATATACTGACTGAAATATACGTAGTGTGAACGCAGCCTTGGGTTGTTAAAAACAAGATCTCAGAACACTTCCGACCCAGGTGGTTTTCTAAGATCTTGGTAACTAATAGAGATGAGCGAACCGGGTTCGGGTTCGAATCCATCCAAACCCGAACGATCGGCATTTGATTAGCGGGGGCTGCTGACCTTGGATAAAGCTCTAAGGTTGTCTGGAAAACATGGATACAGCCAATGACTATATCCATGTTTTCCACATAGCCTTAGGGCTTTATCCAAGTTCAGCAGCCACCGCTAATCAAATGCCAAACGTTCGGGTGGACTCGAGCATGCTCCAGGTTCGCTCATCTCTAGTAACTAACGATGGACCCTCCATACGAAACAGCCAAGTTATGTGGTATAGCCGCAAAACCCTGGACCTGCACAGGTAAGGTGGGGATCAATCCGAGATTACTATGGAGTTTTATGGTGACTTTAGTTTGATTTACTAGAAGCTAGATCTAAGAACACTTAGCTTCTTATCTCCAGGTAACCAACGATGAATCTTCTGTAGGAAACAGCCAAGTTTTGAGGTGTAACTGCAAAACCCCAAACTTGCATGGGTCAAGTGGATCAATTATAAATAAGGAAAGAGTTTTACGGTAATATTGGTTTGATTTATGAGAAGCAAGCTCTAAGAACGCTTTTAACCCTGGTGGGCTTCTTAGCTCTGGGTGACCAATGGTGGACCCTCTTTACGAAACAGGAAACTTTTGTGGTATAGCCACAAAACCCTGGACCTGCACAGGTCAGGTGGATCAATCACAGATTACTATGGTGTTTTATGGTGACTTTAGTTTGATTTTCTAGAAGCTAGATCTAAGAACACATCTAACCCCGGTGAGCTTCTTAGTTCCAGGTTACCAACGATGAATCCTCTGTAGGAAACACCTAAGTTTTGTGGTGTAACCGCAAAAGCCCCAAACTCGCATGGGTCAAGTGGATTAATTATAACTATAGATAATTAAAGAGTTTTATGGTAATCTTGGTTTGGTTTATATAAAGCAAGATCTTAGAACGCTTTTAACCCTGGTGGGCTTCTTAGCTCTGGGTGACCAATGGTGGACCCTCTTTACGAAACAGCAAAATTTTGTGGTGCAGCCTCAACATCCCATAGATCAACAAAGACTTTCATGGTGATCTTAGTCTGGTTTATAAGAAGCAAGATATAAGAATGTCTTTAACCCTGGTGGGCTTCATATCTCCAGGTAACCAACCTCTTACGATATAAGATATAAGTTTTGTGATATAGCTGTAACACCCAGGACCCGTAAAGGTCAAATGGATCAATCATAGACCGCTATGGAGTTTTATGGTGATCTTAGGTTTACTAGTCTCAAGATCTAACCTGGGAAGGCTTCTTAACTCTGAGTAACCAAAAATGGACTCTTTTAGGAGAACAGTCACTTCACATAGTATAACTAAATTTTGCATTTTGGCCACAGTCTCCAGATCCCCACAGGTCAATCTTAGATCTCCGATAGAGTTTCACGATGATCGGTTTAGTAGAAGTTTAGGGAAAGTCCAAGTGTTACGACCAGGAACTGACCACTCCTACACTGGTTGACTAAATTTTTAGTCTATAGACCTCTATGTTATATACGTTCCACCTACGTGAGTGACAGCTGAACTTTGTATAGTACCAGATAAATTGTCTTTGCCAGAAGGTGTGTAGGACCCTAGGTCAACCTCTCCACCCAACCCCCGGGGGGGATACAGCAGCATTACTGTCTCATACCCAGACCTCATATGGAGTTTTAGTCAGCTGCTATATGGATTTATAGTTATTCACTCTCTTTACGTTCTTTGTGTTATAATTAATGACTGCTGCTCCACCTCAGCCCTCTCGTCAAAGAATAAAGTTATTGTGTATATTACGTAATGGAGCAGATAAATATTTTTGATCATAGTAAGTATATATATGGTTAAAATTAAAGGGAAGTAAAAAAAAATAATAATTAGAGTTGATTTATTTCCGAAACAGCGCCAACCCTGCCCATAGGTTGTATATGGTACTGCAGCTCAATTTCATTAAGCACACATACATTGTCAGATGAGAAAACTGGAACACCAGACACCTCCGATGGTGCCTCTCCAGGAAGGTGGCTTGTTGTCCCGCCCTAGCTAAGCCGCTACCTAAAGTTTACGAGTTAAGTCTAATGAATTCTTTACAGTCTCTTCTATTAATAGACTCTTATAGGGTTAATGAACTCCATAAACATCCCCTTTTATCACTTCCTGCGGTTCGGAGACGAGAAGAGGAAGCCGAGAAAAGAAAAGAAAAACACAAAACCCGTCGGGCAGCAGATCCAATCCTTAGTATGTGTATGAGTCAGCAAACGGTCAGAGACGAAGAAGAAACCGCTGTAGACTCTCACATCTCCTGGCTCCCATCTCTAAGAGCACAGTGGAAAAAGGAGAAGAAAAAAAAGCGAAAAACCTCTGACTTGATGAGGCCGAGAAACCGCAAGCCGCGGTGGAGGATGGGAGGAAGAGGAGAACGACATCGAGCATGGGTGTAATCTATACTATGCTGGCACATGGAGGAGGGGGGGGGATAAGTGTATCTAAGAAATACCGATACTATGAAGTATTAGGTTAGTCAGAAGCTTAAACGCGTGGTACAGTAAAGAGTATTAGAAAAAGAGACAATTGGTAACCGGCACTACGTATAATGTTTTCGCGCGATGCCGCGCTTCGTCAGGTTGAGGACCAGTTGAAGCGTGGCTGTGCGCGAAACCGTTTGTTGTTTAGAGACGCACCTGCTTTCATCCCCCTTCCATGCTGAGTGTATCACGACTACAATAAACATGTTGCTTGGCTACAAGTGGTGAGTGCCAGATCTGTTTCTACAAGTATTCACTGTAGAGTATACTGGGGCTGGCCGTATATATTAGATACAGGTTGACTAAACTTGCCAATTTCCGCATGATCTAAAGAGTATGGGGGTCTCCTGACTCTATCTGCTCCCTTGTTCTCAAAGAGATAAGCCACCCTTATAGGTGTCTCTGGCTTTCTCCTCTCAAAGCATGCCCACGCTCGACTGAGCTGAACATACATATATATATATATATATATATATATATATATATATATATATATAAGGGGATAGCTGTCATGTAAATAGGAACTATCATCCACGACTGCACACACAACTGATGGTTTGTTACAATGTATCAGCCAGTCCATAGGACTTACCTGTGGCCGGATAGATGCACAGCGTGATTCTTATTCCTGGTCACCTCAGCAGCCCGTCTCACAGTCATGGTGTCAGCATGTGACGTTACACCCGCTCCCCTGGAACGTAACAAAAAAAAATTATGCTACCTTGGTTGCCTGAAACAGCGCTATAAGAAAGTCTGTGTTAAGGTGTCAGGGCATGCTGGGAGTTGTAGTTTTGCAACAGCTGGAGAACCAGAGGATGGGGATGACTGATCTACAAAAAAAAAATCATAATAATAAGAATAATTACACAGCTTAGTTTAGATTAATTAAGTTTTCCATTCTTCCGGTTGCTCATGGGCGGGGCCAGAAATGAGAGGAGCTCAAGTAAATTTGCATAAAAAGGGGGTAATCTTAGGTTATTTCTGCTCTGCTTTTGGTAAGAAAAAGCTTAGTTTGGAGTAACATTACTTTATTATATTACCACAGCACCTTATTCTACCTGATCCTACGCCACCTACAGATCGGCACCGGCCGCATGACCCCATGACCTCGCCGTAAGATCAAAATACATCGACCCTATAACTCAGCAATAATAAAACACGTTAAGCGCCGCAGGCAAGATTCCTGTGCAACCTCAGCTTCCAGCTGAATACACAGCTCCGCCAAATGGATCTTCCTGCTCCGATGCACCGTTCCACCCTATTAAGAATCGTAGTCAGCCCTGGCCGGGGGGGGGGGGGAAGCTGGACGGCTTTACCCACCATTGTGCCACTTCAATGCATCCTGGTTATATAACCCGACCCCAAAGCTTCACGCTGAGATTCTGGACTCATATACTAAGAGTGGGTAAGGGGGGGGGGGTGTATAAAAAAAGATCAAGGAATCCGGCCGCCCACGCATTTCAGGGCACAGAAGGCGAAAAACAGAACTTTTAGGCTCAATTGCTTGGAAATAATCACGGACGACTTTAGCATTACGCAGCTACTTGGCCAAGAGAGTCCTTCAGATGACTGTACGAGACACCTCCACAAACCACATCCCGGCCCCTTAAAGTGGATTTCCATCAAAAAACTTTGATCTATGTGTTATACTATTATATAGGATCTGCAGCTGCATCCCCCTCCTACTCCTTCTGCTATCTACTGTATTACACTAGATGGATGACTTTTGCGGTGACTGAGGCGGTTTATTGCGTCTGTGTTTTAGCTGTGAGACCGATCCCCACTCTGGGTCCGATAACCCTACGGGTCATGGGGCGGGAATTGTGGTCATGATAAGGATGAAAAAAGGGGCCGTTATTATGCTCAATCACCACAAAACTCCATTTAGTGTAATACAGTAGATGGAGGACAGGAAGAAGGGGGTAGGAGGGGGATGCGGCTGCAGATTTCTTTTTAAAGGGGATCTCAGGCCAAATCTAAAAATCTGGGGACGGCAGGGGGAATATAATAAATAATCAATACTTACCTGTCCCCGTGCCCCCACAGCGCAGCATCACCAATGCTTTCTCTGCCGCCGGCTTCAGTTTCCCCCAGATTCCTGCATCATCACGTCCTGCCCCAGGACACTGACTGGCTGAGCATTCTACAGCCGGGACGTGACATTGCAGGAGTGGGAGTTTCAGGAGGCGCTGGCGACGCTGTGCTGTAGGTGCACGGGGATGGGTAAGTATAGATTTTTTTTTATTATATCCCCCACCCCCTGTTGGCTTGGATTTTTAGCATTTCCCAGAGTTCTCCTCTAAGGCTCTCTATCAATTAATAAAATAAAAAAAAAACTTCTGACACATTCTAGGGTGCTATCTATCTATGTATTAAACAGAATCTGCAGCTGCATCCCCCTCCTGCCTCCTCTCCTATCTACTGTATTACACTAGATAGATTTTTTTATGGTGATTGAGGAGGTTTATTAACATTTAGGTTAGGTTCACACATTTCATAATGTGTAGTTTTGCAAACAACGGTTGTTATTTCACAAATAACGGCCATTGTTTGCACAACTACGGCAGTTGTTTTTACATAGTGTGAACCTGGCCTTAGGCTGGATTCCCATTACCATAGTACTGACTATGTGACTACGTGTCCATAGTTTGGCAACAAGACCCGGATCCGGTTGGGCAGTGATCATGATACAGATACAAAAATGTGCCTGCATTATGCTAGTGTGAACCCAGCCTAAGTGATCAGACACTTCCTAAGTCACCAGTCAGGTCATGTTCAGACCCCTATCAGTAGAACGAGTGTGGAGAAAAGCAAGCTTCCCCCCTGCTCTGTGTCCATGAGACCAGGACGGCCCCATAGACTTTCATTATGAGTCCATCATGGTAGAGGGAAGGAAGCATTGGTCACATTATATTATAACTTCCAATGCTTTATTTTTTTTTTGTGGTGTCTGGCAGTGACTTTTTGAAAACCCATGCACGCTCATGTGAGCATGCACCTGTATTGTCATCACAGCAATGACATCACACCAAGCATAGGAAGAAACCTGTAGACGTCGCCACCCAGTGGTGGCCGCCGGCAGGCAAAATTTGTATACTTTATAACTAATCTGTTAAAGATATATACTGTATATAAGGATAAGATGAAGGTTTATAGTTTATGGATGATGTATACTTTATAGTGCGCCCCCTGGCTTCAGTATCAGGTCCTGCACCAGTCCGGCTCGTACTGTGCACAGATGGTTTTCAGGCCAATGCCCCCGAATTGCAGCTTCCAAACAATGTGTTCCCGCTGCCCTCAGAATCCGGGGAACGCGGCATCACAGCGAATCCTGCGCTGGATTTCCCAGGAGAAACGAGCGGCTCTTGTTCCATGATGTCACGCGGTCTGCCCATTAACCCCCGAGCTGCCACATCCCCTATTATGTAACCGCATGAGGATGATCATGACGCAACTAGAAGGTCGCGGGGCAATTATGGGGGGCGCCCCCCCCCCCTCCCGGGGTCCTTGTGACTGTGGACAATACGAGGCTTCATGGAGATAATGGACGGCATACAAGTACATTATAAGGCTATTACGGGTCAGATGATCATGTGATCAAAGCAGAAGTGGACTTCAAGGGAATGTACGGAAAAGAATTCAGCCTGTGGTCGGGAAAGAAAAATATTTTCTAGAGAAACGATACTGCTTGGTGGTGTATCTAAGCCCGGCCTGTGTGATACTGCCTGCTGAGCTGGTATAAATAAACATGTGCTGTGTCACACTCTCTATGCAATTAGTGTATCTAAGCCTGGCCTGTGTGATACTGACTGCTGAGTTGGTATAAATAAACATCTACTGTCTGACACTCTCTATAGAATTGGTGTATCTAAGATTGTCTTATGTGATACTGTCTGGCGGTGTATCTTATCCTAGCTTGCATTATGCTCTGATGATCTTGAAAACCTAAGCCTGTTTTGATACCTAAGGCTATCCTATGTGATACTGTCTTCCCAGCTGTGTATCTAAGCCTGCCCTGTGTGTTGGTTATCTAAGCCCACCATAGGATACTATCTCTGGGGCTGTTGTATCTAAGCCTAGTCTGCATAAAGGAGTCTTTTAAACTGCTGTATCTAAACCTATCCTGTGTGATACTGTCTATTGGATTTGTGTATCCAAGCCTTTCCAGTATAACACTTGTCTGCTGAGATGGTGTATCAAAGCTTATCCTGTGTATCTCTCCATTTTGGGTACCTAAGCCTATGCTATAGGGTACTGTCTGCTGAGCTTGTGTATCTAAGCCTTTCCTGTATAATACTGTCTGATAAGATGGTATAGGTAAGCTTGTTCTCTGTGATACTGTTGGTGTATCTAAGTCTATCTTATGTGCTACTTCCTGCTGAGCTGATGTATCTAAGCCTTTCCTGTATTATACTCTTTGAGGAGATGGTGTAGGTGGGCTTGTCCTGTGTAACGCTGACTATTGCATGGGTGTATCTAAGCCTACTGTATGTGGTATGGTGATCTGAGTTGGTGTGCTGGTGTATCTAAGCCTTTCCTGTGTAATAATGAATCTTTTCCTGTGTGATACTGCCTCTTGGGTGGGTGTGCATACTGTATGTGGTACTACGTGCCGTGTATCTAAGCCTTTCCTGTGTAATAATGAATCTTTTCCTGTGTGATACTTGGGTGGGTGTGCATACTGTATGTGGTACTATGTGCCGTGTATCTAAGCCTTTCCTGTGTGAGACTGATGAGATGGTGTACCTAAGCCTATCCTATGCGGTACTGTTTGCTGAGCTGGTGTATCTAAGCTTACTGAGTTTGTCTATGGACCGGATGTGTACACAGCGCTCTATGGAGTCAGGTGACCGCGCTCTACAGGTGAAGCAGCGTCCGTGTCACGTCTTGTCTTGTCCGTGTCATATCCAGGTCACCGCCACATACTGTCCCTCAAACATGGCTGCTATACCAGTATTATATAGTCTCAGTATGACAGTATGATGTGAGCACTGTATGGTGGACAATATATGGCAGTATTATGTGAGCACGGTATGGAGGACAATATATGGCAGTATTATGTTAGTACTGTATGGTGGACAATATATGGCAGTAATATGTGAGCATTGTATGGTGGACAATATATGGCAGTATTATGGAAAAAGGCAGCAGGTCTTATCTAAGACTGACGTATGAGTAGGCTTGACAAATGTTCCCATATGTGTTAGCGTTATGTGAGCACCGTATGGCAGTATTATCTGTGCATTATGTGTTATGTGAGCACTGTATGGCAATATTATCTGTGCACTATGTGTTATGTGAGCACTGTATGGCAGTATTATCTGTGCACTATGTGTTATGTGAGCGCTGTATGGCAATATTATCTGTGCACTATGTGTTATGTGAGCGCTGTATGGCAGTATTATCTGTGCACTCTGTATTATGTGAGCGCTGTATGGAAGTATTATCTGTGCACTATGTGTTATGTGAGCGCTGTATGGCAGTATTATCTGTGCACTATGTGTTATGTGAGCACTGTATGGCAGTATTATATGTGCACTATGTTATGTGAGCACTGTATGGCAGTATTATCTGTGCACTATGTGTTAGTGTTATGTGAGCACTGTATGGCAGTATTATATGTGCACTATGTGTTATGTGAGCGCTGTATGGCAGTATTATCTGTGCACTATGTGTTATGTGAGCACTGTATGGCAGCATTATCTGTGCACTATGTGTTATGTGAGCGCTGTATGGCAGCATTATCTGTGCACTATGTGTTATGTGGGCACTGTATGGCAGTATTATCTGTGCACTATGTGTTAGTGTTATGTGAGCACTGTATGGCAGTATTATATGTGCACTATGTGTTATGTGAGCGCTGTATGGCAGTATTATCTGTGCACTGTGTGTTATGTGAGCACTCTATGGCAGTATTATCTGTGCACTATGTGTTAGTGTTATGTGAGCACTGTATGGCAGTATTATATGTGCACTATGTGTTATGTGAGCACTGTATGGCAGTATTATCTGTGCACTATGTGTTATGTGAGCACTGTATGGCAGTATTATATGTGCACTATGTTATGTGAGCACTGTATGGCAGTATTATCTGCACTATGTGTTAGTGTTATGTGAGCACTGTATGGCAGCATTTTATATGTGCACTATGTGTTATGTGAGCACTGTATGGCAGCATTATCTGTGCACTCTGTGTTATTTGAGCACTGTATGGAAGTATTATCTGTGCACTATGTGTTATGTGAGTGCTGTATGGCAGTATTATCTGTGCACTATGTGTTATGTGAGCGCTGTATGGCAGTATTATCTGTGCACTATGTGTTAGTGTTATGTGATCGCTGTATGGCAGTATTATATGTGCACTATGTGTTATGTGAGCGCTGTATGGCAGTATTATCTGTGCACTATGTGTTATGTGAGTGCTGTATGGCAGTATTATCTGTGCACTATGTGTTAGTGTTATGTGAGCGCTGTATGGCAGTATTATCTGTGCACTATGTGTTATGTGAGCACTGTATGGCAGTATTATCTGTGCACTATGTGTTATGTGAGCGCTGTATGGCAGTATTATCTGTGCACTATGTGTTAGTGTTATGTGAGCGCTGTATGGCAGTATTATATGTGCACCATGTGTGTTATGTAAGACTATAAGATCACTGTTAGAATATGTTATGAGAGCACTGTATAACAACATTACGCGAGCACCATTTGGCGATATAATTTTCTTCAGCATTATGGCAGTATTATTACCGCACAGCCCCTACAGTCACACAGTCAGGCCTCTCGCTCACACTCCGTCAGGGCCGCTCTCTACACCTAATGTTATATCCAGATGACTTCATCACAGGTTCACGTCAGAGTCAAAAACTGTGTTTCCCTTTTCCACTTCCCCCCTGGTATATATAGGAGCGGGAACCCTTCAAATACACCAGATTGAGAAATTGGGGTCAGAGCGGGTCACCCTGAGAGTCTTATCTGCCGCCACAGAGAAGGGACCTTGGCGTTGTGTTTAAATCAGGAAGTCCAGATTACTATAGTTTGTACTGTTGCCTGGCAACAAGGGTGACTACACCTGACCTCCATGCTGCTGTGGTGTATGTAGTCACCGGGTATATAGGAGAGGTTATAGTGAAACACACATCTCTCATCCCCAATGCTGTAACACACTAACGCGAACCATACACTAGGACTAACTTCAGCAGGGTCAATTATGGTGTATGGGTGTCTGGCAGCGGCTTTCTCTCCCCTCGCCATGAGGGAATCACTGAACTAAACACTAGACAACACCAAAAGGGAGATTTATCAAACATGGTGTAAAGTGAAACTGGCTCAGTTGCCCCTAGCAACCAATCAGATTTCACCTTTTATTTTCCAAAGCGTGTGTGAGCAATGAAAGGTGGAATCTGATTGGTTGCTAGGGGCAACTGAGCCAGTTTCACTTTACACCATGTTTGATAAATCTCCCCCCAAGAGAACATCTGCAGCCATTAAAAACCTCCTGCCAGATTATTTCTGGATCTCCTATGCAAACCTGTGCGTCTCCATGGTAACAGACTACAAACTCTGTGTAGTCTGATCCTGCAGTTTCCTCGCATTCTTTCTTACCTACGGATGGACGACACTTAGGGTCCTGTCACATGGGCTGACTACGGCCCGATCATTTTAGGAAACGATCACCGATCTACTAGATCAGCACTTGTTTACTGAACCTATTACATAGCTCAATAATCAGGCAGTAAGGGCTGCATGGACATCGTTAGTGATGTCCATGCAACTCTTGCCCAAACACCTGTTACCTTACCTCTCCACGCTTCCAGTCTTCTCTCCTGTGCTCCGCAGCTTCCCGGTCCCGACAGCAGCAGCATCTGAACAGCCTATCAGCTGACAGGCCGCTCAGCCAGTAATTGGCTGAGCGGTCTGTCAGGTAATGGCGGTGTTGGTATCTGTTTCAAAATGTGAAAAAAATCTTAAATCCTGATTGCAAAGTCAGACTACGGATTGGTGTGTAGTCTGTTACTATGGAAACACAGAGGTCTGCATGGGAGCTGTACACTGGAAACGGCAGTGGTATATCCATACCTATAACAAGCCTTATTTAGGATTTTTACAACAAAATAAGTGAGTGTGAACGTGAGCGCTGTTAGTGTATAGTTTGCCATGGTGACGGGCGGCGATATCTGACGGGTGTGTGACAGTTGTGTCATACACTTTAAGTGTTGCTGGCAGCGGTCGGCCCGGAGGGGGTTACAGCTTGTTTATTCCGCTGCTACGAGATGTGGGTATTCTATCCCAGCAGGAGACGGCGCAGGGATGAGAGCGCCATTGTTGTCCTGCGAAGTGCTGAGAGAGTATTACGGAGATATTTTACAGGGGGCCGATAGGGTTTCCAGCTTGGGGGGGGGGGGGGGGGCTTGGGGTCCGGCAGGGGGCTGAGGTCTGGCAAGGGGAAGTTTGTTGGGTTTCTGGGACCTTGTACTGAATATCAATGTGACGGATGAAAGGAGCTGCCGGGCACAGATGCCCAAAAACAAGTGTAACCAGCTGTGCGAGCGGAGAAGAGCGAGCGGCCCCGACAGTACTGACCCTCATTAACTCCTTCACCGCCACAACCTAGAAAATCTATCATCAATTTCCAGGTCAGGGGACCACAGCGGAGCTTCCATGTAACAAGAACATAAGCACCTAATACAAACAGCTAATATCGGTGAAATAAAAACAGCGCTACCCCTGTCCTCAGGTTGTAAGCGGTACTGCAACTCAGCTCCATTCACTTTAATAGAACTGAGCTGCAGTACCACACACAACCTTAGGGCAAGAGTGGCGCTGTTTCTTTTTTTTTGTGATCTTGATTTCTTACCACCATTGCTTGCTGTCAGTGAATAGGAATACTCTTACTTGTCACAGCTGATGGTTTGTTACAATTATACCCAGCCTGAAGGATTCTCTGAATTGATCAGCACTGATACACTGTAACAAATCAGAAAAGATTGACAGCTGCACCTCACAAACCTCACACAAACCCCCCTGTTCCAGTGATCGGTGAAAGGTCCCCATGACTGGACCCTATAGGCTTCATAGTCACAACGAGTTAAAGGGATTATTCAGAATTAGGAAAACATAGCTGCTTTCTTCCAGAAACTGCGCCGCTCTTGTCCTCAGTTTGGTTGCGGTATTGCAGCTTGGTTCTATTTAAGTCAATATAGTTGAGTTGTAATACCACACACAACCTGAGGACAGGGGTGGCGCTGTTTTTAGAAAAAAAAGTAACTATATTTTTTCAACCCTGAATATTTGATGAAAAACATTGTTATCTTCTTTGAGAAATAGTGCCACCCCAACCTACAGGTTGTATATAGTGTTGCAACTTAGCCCTATTCAAGTTAATGTAGTTAAAGGGGTACTCTGGCAAAAAAAAAAAAAGTTTTTTCAAATCAACTGGTGTCAGAAAATTAAACTGAATTGTAATTAACTTCTATTTAAAAATCTCAAGTCTTCCAGTACTTATCAGCTGCTGTATGCCCTGCAGAAAGTGGTGTACTCTTTCCAGTCTGACACAGTGCTCTCTGCTGCCACCTCTGTCCAGAGCAGGAGAGGTTTTCGATGGGGATTTGCTGCTGCAGAGAGCAGTGTGTCACACTGGAGAGAATAAACCACTTCCTGCAGGTTCCTTCCTCTAGTAACAGCAAGATCAAAACAGAACAGGTGTCTCACTTTCCTGCAGTCTCCTGTCCATTGCCTGTTGTCAGGGGAAATCTGTCTCTAGTAACAGCAAGATCAGGGCAGAACACAAGAACTGAGGCGGGGCTTAACATGTGCTATGTGCAGGAAAGAGAGAGAATTTGGAGAACGTTCGAGTCTGGAGACCGTTGTTGGACCTAAACAGTTTGGCATATCCTCGAAACTCTTCCTTGGTCATCCCCTACCCATGGGAGGACACGCGAAGACACCCCCTTTAAGAGACTTATCCTGTAGCTAGAGTCAGTGACATAACCGCTGTATGACGGCACATCAGGGGTATACGGTATAGATGGAAATCTTTCTTCCTCTCATCGTAGTGTGAGGCTCCTCCTGACATAATGGTGCCCTTCACCAGCGACCTCTGATTGTGACTTTCACCGCACGCCGGACGTGGTGCTTTTTTCTCACGGTGAAGCACAGGAAGTGACAGTGGTAAAAACAGGAAGTAACACAGACAGAGATACCCTGCAGCCGACTGTCAGTGACAAAGATGTGTGTAAACAATAACTATGGGGAGGGGGGTCGCAACGGCCTTTCTGCTACATAAGAGGACACCAGTAGTATAAAGGGCGCCAAAATGAGGCCCCAATTGTTTTTTTTATAAGAAACACTCAGAGCCTCATTCTGAAAATCGAACAGTGGTCGGAGCATGTCCCCCAAAATCTTGGCTACCTGAAGTCACCACTAGGGGGAGCTTACTGCACTCTAGATAATATAGTCTATGAATTTTGCCTAGTGTGTCTCTTTAAGGAAATCCATATTCGGAGGTTTTGTACATCCTGGCACTTGTGCGCTCAGCGTCCCCGTCTCTATTACACCCCGCTCCTCCCCTGTCCTCTTCAGCGTATGACGGCATGCTTCCTCACCTGGCCCACGGCCAGGCTGTGTGTATGGACTCCCAGAGGCAGCCTCTTCAGATCCCTGGAATAATATAAACAACGTCCTTATTCCAAGAAGCCCGTGAGAATAGACGAGTCTGCAGCTGCCCTTTGCCTTTGAGAATCCATCGCTCTGCAATCTACACTTAATGCCTGCCCAGGTACCTGTCACACATGACCGAGCTGGTGTCACTTAAAGGGCAAGTCCATTCACACCTGATATTAATACCAATGATGCAATGATTATGAACAGATAAATCTTTCTGTGTAAAGGCACCCTTACAGCCACTAGGCCTACCCGGCTGCTTTTCGGCCGACCCACAGCTGTCAGTTCGGGTCACCTGACTTGCAGTCGGGCCGGGCCTTGCAGCCGTATTACATCTATATTACACCCATACAGCCTCCTTGTATCTTTTCGGCTTCGTTCTAGAATAGATCTGATCTTAATATGTGACCCTAATGCACCTCTCATGATGATAGGACAGCTAGAACTCCACCCATCTCTTAAAGGGCACCAGTCACCATAAAAATGCAATTTAATCTATAGATATCATGTAATATAGCAGGAAGAGCTGAACATATACACATATATATATATATATATATATATATATATATATATATATATATATATTGTTACTTACTAAGTGAAATATCTGATCTTTCCATACTAAGAAGTTTAGTGGGTAATCCTATTATTGAATGACAGTGCCCACTGGACTCAGAAACAGCAATATATATATATATATATATTTCCCTTTAAGTAAATGCCCCTAAAATACCCTTTCCGATTCATTTTAACAGGACTGTTCTATGAATGTCTGGATAATTGCCAAGTATGCAGGGTAAAACAAAAAAAACTGGTACCGCAATGGGTCTAAGCTTTATGCCTTAAGGGAAAAGTCACCGTCTACCCCCTCCTCCAGTCATGGGGCCCTGTAGTCTTATCTAAATACACTGAACCAAGCCGAGTTATTGGCCACTGATGGTGGGGCTTCCTTCTGAACAGACTGTAACAACTCATGTGCCACCGCCTCCTTGTAACCGCAAGGGTTAATAGGAAAATCCACAAGGATTACTACATCGGATTGTCCAAAATAGAAACCACCTGGGAAATTTCACAATCGAGAATAAAGACCTGGAGAGAGCAGATGTTTATCACTAGTCCTGATAGGGAACCGCTGATGGCCGTTGTCACTTACTACTACTTATAGCTTAAAGGATACACGATAACGTCCGAGCAGCGACATCACAGGGGTTCCCAGAAGCCATGTGGTGTAGTAAGCTGTTATACTGGCCCCCTCCCTGACCTTAGGGATTTGTATGTGACCCCTTTCATCATAGCCCACAATTAATACTGACCAGACCCCCAAACATATACAGACCCTCTAAATACAAAGACCAAATACAGACACCCAAAAGATAGAGTCCAACCCCCCTAATAACTACAAACCCCAGGTGAGACACCTAAATATAGACTGCCTATATACAAAGTGACCACCTAAAACTTATCACCTAAACAAATACAGACCCCAGACCAGAACCCTTTATAAAATACAGACCCCCTAAGACAGGCCCCTAGATACAGAAATAAATACTCTAGGCCACACCTCCAAGTTACAGAACTGAGATCTAAGCCTTTAAAGAAGATGGGTAGGGGAAGACCCCAGACCCCATAAATAAAGTACAAACCTTTGACTTCACTAGACAGCCTAAATACAGACCCCATTCCAAATCCTGGACTGGAACCCCTTAAAAAAGATCCAGATTAGACCCACTAAATAAATACAGACAAGAACCCTTTTAGAAAAACAGACCCCAGACCAGACCCCTTTACATATATATACTCCAGATCAGACCCCCGAAATAAATACAGGCCCCAGACCAGTACCCCTAAACAAGTATAGATGCAGACTAGACCCTCTTAAAATAGACCTCATACTAAAGCCCCCCAAAAAATATAGATGTAAAAAATACACCCTAAAGCCAGACCTAAGACCAGAACCAGAAAGGCTTAACCAGGCAACCTAAATACAGACTATAACAAATCCCCATCAGTCACTTAAACTGATTACTGTAGAGCTGTGTACTGTATAGTCTGCGCCAACATGACCCTGCTGGTGGGTCACTGCTACAACATAACACTGGCCGACCAGCAGGGTCATGTTGACGCATGCTACATCTGTAATAATGCAGTATAAACTCAAATCAATGGTACCGCAATGGGTCCACACATTAGGCCTTATGGCACAATCACTGTCTGGTCCTAAAGGATCTCAATTTATAGACATACTGGAGAGATATAAACATGAAGTATCTGGTTGGTTGTCACAGTCCATCACCCAGCTTTCCCGGGACAGGATACTACTGGGAAGCCCTCTAGTATTCCATCTGCTGCCGAGCATCATGGGAAAAACAGACAAGCAATTACCACTGATGAGTCAACGTATTAACCACAGATTGTCAAAAGAGGCTCCATCACAATCCTCTCGCCCACCGGAGCAGCGCTCTTCGGTTTTCTTCCCATCATGTAACTCAAACCATATGATTTACTAGGCAGCCTGTGGTTACCACACAAGCCACCGAGTGACCTCAGAGCGCCAGTCCATGCACATGACACCATCTGAATAGCGGTCATGGCTGGGAACCACTGACGACCGTGCACCTTAATATAAGAGCCTGTAATAAAGCCGGGGGGCTGCCAGCTGATGCACTACTGAACCCTATTAGTCATAAGTGGCCATGATATAAGGGGACCATGCGGTGGGGGTGTCGTAATCTGCCACCCTAGCTTTGTTTGCTCTAGATGTAGAGATTACCCCCTGATCCAATGCCAATCAGCTTATTGTCACTAATTACTAGGCACAGCGCCATATTTTGCCAGTGGCCATCGCTGGTATTGCAGCTCAGTTCCATTCAAATGAATAGAACTTGTCCGCAGTTCCAGGCACCATAGTCACTTGAGGAGAGACCGTTGTTCCATATGGAGAATCACGGATTCAGTCCATTTATTTAATGACGCCATTTAACATGGTTACGAATTAACAGGATCCCGGCAATAACAGATCACATGACTGATTCTCACTCATCATCCATTAAAACGAATGCGGGAACCTTATTTGATTACCCAGATTACCGATACCTGACGGGCGGCCAGGGCATGAACCATATCCTGTGAGTTCTGTCATCTGTCACAGAACTCCAGAACAAAGATTTCCTCTCCCACTTTGATGATCAAGACTTAAAGGAACACTCCAGGCAAAGCTGATATATAAGGTTGGAGGGGGATGGAGATCTAATCAGAAACAGTCTGTGTCATGCTCCGCCCCCTCATTGTGTATTGATTTCTCCTGGACTGTTCCTCTCAGTATAGATACAGTAGATATGAGATAGATAGATAGATAGGAGATAGATAGATAGATAGATAGATAGATAGGAGATAGATAGGAGATAGATAGATAGATAGATAGATAGATAGATAGATAGATAGATAGATAGATAGTCCAACAATATCTTTAGCAGCACCACCACAGGCAATAAGTTCCGTGTGCCAGCGGAACGTACTTGACCGGAGTACTCAAATTAAATATCAACAGAATTTCCGCAGCACAACTCGTGTTGAAAAAACTTGTGTTATTTATTCCATATTAAAGTGCAAAGAAAACATGCGTGCAGCACTGCAAAAAATCGAAGTACGATGCGACGTTTCGGTGACCTCCGTCACCCTTTTCAAGCATGCTTGAAAAGGGTGACGGAGGTCACCGAAACGTCGCATCGTACTTCGATTTTTTGCTGTGCTGCACGCATGTTTTCTTTGCACTTTAATATGGAATAAATAACACAAGTTTTTTCAACACGAGTTGTGCTGCGGAAATTCTGTTGATAGATAGATAGATAGATAGATAGATAGATAGATAGGAGATAGATAGGAGATAGATAGATAGATAGATAGATAGATAGGAGATAGATAGGAGATAGATAGATAGATAGATAGATAGATAGATAGGAGATAGATAGATAGATAGATAGATAGATAGATAGATAGATAGATAGATAGGAGATAGATAGATAGATAGATAGATAGATAGGAGATAGATAGACAGATAGATAGATAATAGATAGATAGATAGATAGGAGATAGATAGATAGATAGATAGGAGATAGATAGATAGATAGGAGATAGATAGATAGATAGATAGGAGATAGATAGGAGATAGATAGATAGATAGATAGATAGATAGATAGATAGATAGATAGATAGATAGATAGATAGATAGGAGATAGATAGATAGGAGATAGATAGATAGATAGATAGATAGGAGATAGATAGACCATGGAGGATTGGCAGTAGATCTCCTCTGGTCTCTGGATCTCCGGGTCCCCAGGAATGCACAGTCGGCTCGCAGCATCAGATTACCACCTTCAGCTTAAAAAAAAAAAAGAGCAACCTATATTTTGGGCTAAATTGCCTGCCCCCTCCTCTTCTCCTCCTCTTCTCCTCCGTTCCTGGAAGAGATTTGGCCTTGGTTGGGTTTTCCACTTGGGATCCCAGTTCTTGGAAAACCTGCAGGTCTTCAATCAGTCCTCAAAACAAATCCAGATTTTTTTCACGGGAGCATGAGCGGGGGTGGGCCGGGGCGAGTAACCCCTTCCTGCCCACCCTCATCTATCTCCACTCACCCAGACTGTAATAGGATGATAAACTCCGGCTGAGCTGAGGTATAACAATCACTCTGCCTTCTATGTTTCCTTATGGGAAAAAAAACTTACAAATAACCTGGCAACTATCTTAAAAATCTGACCCAAATTGTTGCTTTTGCTGCACAGTAATGACGGCCATATTGGTTGTCACCCAGCTTTCCCAGTCCAGCATGTGTGCTGCTACTCCATTCTGTCAATACTGGATCACAGAAGATAGCAGGTTGAGCATACGCGGACGTGCTCTTCACTTGTTAAGGCACTGCAGAAGATAGTCTGTTAAGCATACGCGCTGCTACTCTATCCACTCTACGGGATTTCAGAAGATTACAATTGAGCATACGCACCACCACTGCCACTTTATCCACTCTCTATGGGACTGCAGAAGATATCCTGATGAGCATACGCCCTGCTGATCTATTCACTCTCTATGGGACAGCAGTAGATATCCTGCTAAGCATATAAGCTACCGGTCCATTCACTCTCTATGGGACTGCAGAAGATATCCTGTTGAGCATACGCACTGCCGGTCTATTCATTCTCTATAGGACTGCAGAAAATATTTCATTGTGCATATGCGCTGCCGTCTTATTCACTCTCTATAGGACTGCAGAAAATAGTCCATTGAGCATACGCACTGCCATCCCTATTCACTCTCTACAGGACTGCAGAAGATAGCCTGTTGAGCATACGCACTGACAGTCTATTCACTCTCTATAGGACTGCAGAAAATAGTCCATTGAGCATACGCACTGCCGTCTTATTCACTCTCTACAGGACTGCAGAAAATAGTCCATTGAGCATACGCACTGCCGGTCTATTCACTCTCTATAGGACTGCAGAAGATAGCCTGTCGAGCATACGCACTGCCGTCTTATTCACTCTCTATAGGACTGCAGAAGATAGCCTGTTGAGCATACGCACTGCTGGTCTATTCACTCTCTATAAGACTGCAGAAAATAGTCCATTGAGCCTACACGCTGCCGTCCTATTCACTCTCTACAGGACTGGAGAAGATGGCTGAGCACCTAATTATTTTCCACAGTCCTATTGAGAGTGCATCAGGTGGCAGAGCTCATGCTTGACCACCACAAGGAACCCTTGTTCTTTCGATTGATGGAGGACCCTATCAATATGATAAAGATAAGTGACTAACTATAACCTTGGGAAAATCCCTTTAAGTCTGGGAGAGTCCAAAACTTTAGAGCCCCAAGCCCTCACCTACATGGTTTCCTTCAAATAGGGGGAACCCTTGCGGCCCTGTACTGATGGTCCTGTGAGCTGCCAGGACCTCGCGTGTCTGTAATCCACCATCACAGCTTCCTCCATTCTCTCTACCTGACGGAGGGGAAGTATCAGGAGATAATAAGTGTGACCCCCCCCCCGGCCGCTGACATCTCGCTGTCACCATGGCTTCCTTCTTTTTCCGGCTCTCTTCCTGCTCTCTCTATCTCAGGGCCGCACGCTCTATTGTCTCGTGATATTTGTTTAGCTGTTGCACAGAGAACGTTGGGGGGTGAAGATAAAAGCCGCCACACGATCCTTATGCCGCCTCAATCGCTAAAGAACGTTTCAAATTCAGGGGTAAGCTGAGTGGTCACCGTCATAGGAAGTGTTGGTTGTCACACAGCTTTCCCAGGACCCTGAATGACAACTCTACAGAAGCCGTAATGCCCTATTCCCATGTCACCGTAAAAACTAGGCAGATTTGCCGTTCAGGGTTCTGGATAAGTTGAGTTTCAACCATCGGAGGAGCAGTAATGTTTAAAGTACTGGCTGTCACACAGCTTTCTCAGGACCCTGAATGACAATTCTTCAATAGTCCTCACCACACTCATATTCTTACATTATTTGGGCTGATCTGCCATTCAGAGTCATGGGTAAGCTGGTTATCAACCATTGCAGGAGCTGTAAGAATTGGTTGTCACACAGCTTTCTCAGACCCCTGAATGGCACGTCTGTAGTTGTTATTCCTCCACTCCCATGTCACTGCACAACTTAGGGAGATCTGCTATACAAGGTTATGGGGTAACAACCATCGGGGGAGCTGTAATGTTGGAAATGTTGGTTGTCACACAGCTTTCTCAGGACCCTGACAGGCAATCTGCAGTGGCCTTATTTCCCTATTCCCATGTCACTGCACAACTTAGGGAGATCTGCCATTCAGGGTTATGGGGTAACAACCATTGTAGGGGCTGTAATGCTGGTAACACAGCTTTCTCAGGCTCCTGAATGACAAATCTTCAATAATCATTGCTGCTCTCATGTTCCTATGTTAGGCCTATTTGCCTTTCATAGGCCTAGGCTATTCAGGAATATGGAAAAGCTGGGTATTAGTCCATAGGGGAGTTATAATGTAGGTTGTCACACAGCTTTTCCAGACTCCTGAAGGAAAATCAGCAGGATTCCTATTCTTATGTCATACACCATCATAGCTGAGTGTGATTTCTATCCAGGAATATGAAAAAGCTGGGTGTCTAGGTAAAACATATTACTTATCACGCAACTTTCTTAGACCCCTGAATGGCAAATCTGCAGTATTCATATTCCTGCTCTTATATACTTACATAACCTAGTAAGATTCCCATTCAGGAGTATGGAAAAGCTGGGTGTCAATGAAGAACACATCACTTATCACACAGCTTTTCCAGACCCCTGAATGGCAAATCTGCGGTATGTTCTTCATATTTTTCAAGATTCCCATTCAGGAGTATGGAAAAGCTGGGTGTCTATGTAGAACATATAACTTATCACACAACTTTCCCAAACTCCTGAATGGAAAATCAGCAGGATTCCTATTCTTATGTCATACACCATCATAGCTTAGGGTGATTTCCATTCAGGAATATGGAAAAGCTGGGTGTCTATGTAAAACATATTACTTTTATCACACAGCTTTCCCAGGCCCCTGAATGGCAAATCTGCAGTATTTATATTCCTGCTCTCATATACCTACATACCCTAGCAAGATTTCCATTAGGAATATGGAAAAGCTGGGTATCAATACAGAACATATAACGTATGACACAGCTTTCCCACTCCCCTGAATGGCAAATCTGCAGTATTCATATTCCTATATGGGAGATGGAAAAGCTGGGTGTCATCCACTAAGGGACATATATATGGGGGAGATTTATCAAACATGGTGTAAAGTGAAACAGGCCCAGTTGCCCCTAGCAACCAATCAGATTCCACCTTTCATTTTCCAAAGAGTCTGTGAGGAATGAAAGATGGAATCTGATTGGTTGCTAGGGGCAACTGAGCCAGTCTCACTTTACACCATGTTTGATAAATCTCCCCCATAATGTACAGAACATTGGTTGTCATCCAGCTTTCCCAGGCTCCTGCAATAATACACCGAGCTGAGCTGCAGTACCAGATACAACCTCTGGATACAGGTGGCGCTGTTTCCCTAGGAAGCGGATCGTGCAACCTTCCCTGACTTTCCCGCTCTCCTGAACTCTCCGCCTGGATCGTGTGATACTTCACCTCAGGAAATCTATCTGTTTACCGTTATTTCTGTAAATCCAGCCAATAGGAAGTCACCTTCCTGAACCCGGTGAAGTCACCGCGCTTGGCAGCCATTTCTAATTAGCGGTGAAAGGTTTGTAACATCCAGCAGATCGGATTCCATAGGGAAGAATCTGGATCTGCTTCTCATTACGTAATGTACTTCCTCTTCGGAGGAGCCCCATAAAAATCACCGTATATACAGTATACGGCCAAAAGTACACGGACACCTGACCGGCAAACACCTGCAGAGGATTGTCTGACTGCCTAAGCCGGAGCTGGGCCCCTTCTCTGGCTATAACAGCCTCCCTATAGGACTTTCTATAAGAGTGATGTCAGCACTGATGTTGGGGGAGAAACATCAGCTGAGGTTCATCCCAAAGGTTTCGGATGAGGTTGAGGTCAGACTCTTATCCACGCCATTCCTGTTAGTGGAAGAACTGGAGTGGCCCTGCTTCACTATATAGTCTATGCTAAAGCACCATGGGAACTATGTACCAAGCAATACAATATAAGCATTAGCGATTACACAATTTAACCCGATCAATTGCTGCTCTATTGCTGTTTACTGTTCAGGAGCAGGGACTCCTGTCTGATAGGGGTCCCTGCTTCTTTACATAGTCTATTCTACAGTAGCATGGGAACTATGTATTAAGCAGGAGGCATACACTGTTTTAGTATCATTGATTACATTCTTTTTCCCAAGAAAAGTAAGCAGCGATCCATTGCTGCTTACTGTTCAGGAGCAGGGACTCTTGCTAGATAGGAGTCCCTGCTTCTCTACCTAGTCTATGCTAAAGCACCAAGGGAACTATGTACTAAGCAGGAGGCATAAGATGTGTTAGTATCACCGATGACACTCTTTTTCCAAAGAAAATTAAGCAGCGATCTATAGTGCATTGCTGCTTACTGTCCGGGAGCAGGGACACCAGCTTGATAGGAGTCCCTGCTTTTCTATGTAGTGTGCATGATGCTTTAGGTGTGTCATAGAAATTATGTACTAAGCAGGCAGCAGGCATGAGTTAGTATCACTGATTACACTCTTTTACCAGAGAAAAGTAAGCAGCAATCCATAGCGTATAGCTGCTTACTGTCCTAGAGCAGGGACACCTGCCTTTGAGAGGAGTCTCTGGTTCTCTATGTAGTTTATGTTAGAGCACCATAGAAATTTTGTACAAAGCAAGAGTCATACAATGTGTAAGCACTGCCAATAATATACTTTTTTAACTAAAAAAGTAAGCAGTGATCGATAACGCATTGCTGCTTACTGTCCGAGAGCAGGGACACCTGCCTTTGACTAAAGTCCCTGCTCCTCCATGAAGTTTGCATGATAATTTATGTTAGAGTGCCATAAAAATTATGTACTAAGCAAGAGGCATAAACTGTGTAAGCATTGCCGATTACACTCTTTTACCTAAGAAATGTAAGCAGCGATACCTAGACCATTGGTGCTTACTGTCTGAGAGCAGGGTCTCCTGTCAAGGCTCCTCTATGTAGTTTGTGTGATGCTCTATGCTAAAGCCTTACGAAAACTACACCCTATGCCTCCCTGCTTGGTGAACCCTTGCTGCCCAGTAAGTGTGAACTGTGTAGGAGGCACACAACATACCCCCCACCATTCAATAAGTACAGGAGCAGGGACACCTATCTCTGACAGAAGTCCCTGCTCTTATGCTTATTCACCCCAAAATTCAAAACAAATTAGATTCATTCCAAGCCATTTTGCTGATCTCTCATGGAATCCTACGGCAAAGCCAGGTTTAGTAGGATTACGACCAATGTCTGCCTATGGAGATGGCACGGCTGTGTACTTACCTTATGCACCTGTATGCACTGGGCAGGGCTGAAACACCTAGACACAATGATAGTGGGGGGGGGGGGGGGGGGTCACACACATAATTTTGGCTGTACAGTGTAAATACAGGTGTAGATTAAGCAATTTAGACCTAGTAGACTACAAGTAGAACAAACAGATTTTCCATGGACCTTCTAAGGACCCATTTACAACATGTTTCGAGTGTCCAACAAGAAATAAGTTGGGATACTGTCAAAAAGATATTCCGGCATATACAGCAGTGTACCTATAAGACTTAATAGACCAGCAGTCTAATGTGGCTACTACAACGTGAATGGGGCCACAGAAGACTGAGAAGACCAGCTGCTATGGGCCCTCCCAGATGAGGTATGTCCATAACCTTCTCTATTGTCAGTGCCACAAGGCGCCTCCTCTCCATAAGTAGACGGAACCCAATCCTGAAGTCTCAGTAATCTTCTCTCCTACAAGGGATGGTCAGGGTGTTCCAACATGGAACAATCAGTACCAGGTGGTCCTCAGCTTGTTCATTCGAGTCCTACTAGACCACCATTAGAGTCACCAAGTTGACTGACCTTTCTAAATCTTCTCATGGTTTTGTAGAGGAACAGGATTAGAACCCTACAGTCATCATGAAGACCTCCCCAGATGTCCAGAATCCTCATTGCAACAGGGTGTCACCTCTCCAGGGGTAGACGAACCTATTCCTACCAAAAAACCCGGACCAAAGTATCTCAACCTTGTTTCGTTCTATGATGCCCCACGACCATAGACCCTCTATCACCATGATATTGGTGCTAACCTGACCTCTAAAGTCACCATGTTAACTCGGTGTTCTAGATCATTCACAGATTTTGGAGAGGATCGATACACATGTTATGGGGACCTTCCCAGATAAAGTATGTCCAGACTCTTCTCCATCCTCACTGCAACAAGATCTCCCCTCTCTGTGGGTAGATGGAACCAAATCCTGAAGATGGTTGGGATGTTCCAACATGGAACAACCAGTGCCTGAGGTTCCCACCTTGTTTAGTATTATGATGACCCACTCAACTAAGTACGCTCTATCGCCATGGTTGGTGGTGAGCACCTGTAAAGTGACCACATTGACTATGTGTTCTAGATCTTCTTGAGACTGGACCCAAGAACCCATGGCTGGTTCTAAGTGTATGGCAGTTTAGTATTGGCCCGCTCATGCCCAGTGACCCTAACTTTTCCCGAGGCTGAAACTCTTCCACCCAAACACAAACTATGGGACCACAATTGGAACTGGTCCTCCCATACATGACTTTTCATCTTGAAAGGGTCCTCCTCCCCAATTTCCATTCAAGTTAATATCTAATATGGCGGCTGACAGCTCCCATGTGGGTTGTCACTCTCACCCTCAAACTCCAGGGTGACAAATCTGACCGATTATGTAAGCCATATAGGGGGAGGTATCACCAAATGAGCTGTGACTTACCGGAGCTATAAGTAGTCACCCGTCTCTTCGAGGAACAGAATTTTTTTAAATTTTTTTTTTTTTATATTGGAACAGGGTAACAGTGACAAAGGCAAAACTGCAAGTTTAACTGAGGCGAAGGTTAGAAAAGTGAGCCAAGATATATATCCACTGCCTGCCCGCCAGGGGATTATACTGCCGGCCACAAAAACACACAATCTACCGGCAGGAAGTCCTCCCGGCGTCATCGAGAGTCCCGTAAACCGTACGCAGGAACAACGCTGAAGTCCCTGACTCATTCCGCAGCATAAGATGCAACTTTCACACATTTTCGAGACCCACAACCTCTTAAAGGGAAACTCCATAAACGGATTCAAGTTTTGTATCGAACGTAGCAGAGTTAGTTTGGTATGACCAAGCAGAATTACTGCCTAGGGCCGAGGAGTTAGTGCAGCAACTGCACTTAAGGGTGAACGGAAAGAGTCAGTCTTGCACTATTGTGCCCCCTAGGGCTAATAAGTGGAATGAGCTGCTCCCGTGTGCAGGGGTCAAGTGACCATGTGGCCCCTCACCCTATCAGATATCATGATCATCATCCCATAGATACATCTGTTTAGTATTCATGAGATATCCATTCACATCAATGGAACAGCGCCATCTAGTGGCCAAGTTATTGTGAAAACAAACAGAATCTATAACAGCCACTGAATAAACTTTTTACTCAATGTCTGGGCCAACAATTTAGATAGACAGCAAGTAAAGTACCTAGCTGTAGATGTAGCAGAGCTGAGATTGTCAGATGTAGCAGAGCTGAGGTTGTCAGATGTAGCCAATATAAGACAGTCAGATATAGAGGTATTGAGATTGTATCATGAGGCAGATACAATAACGCTGAAGGTGTCAGATAGGGAAGGTAAAGACCTGACAGATGTAGCAGAGCTGAGGTTGTCAGATGTGACAGATATAGGACTGTCAAATGTAACAGAACGTCCAATGAGGCCGTTTAGCAGATATGTGTCAGATGTAGCAGAGCTGAGACTCATGATGTCAGATGTAGCAGAGCTGGGATGTGGAATGGATCAGCTACTAGGAGAATACAAGATGTTGTAGCTGTAAAAGTGTTAGATGTAGTGGGGGTGAGTTTGTCAGATGGTATTGATATTAGAGTTACATATAGCAGAGCAGAGATTGTCAGACGAAGCTGAGCTGAGACAGTTCAATGAAACGGATTGTAGTAGAGCCGGAACGGAGGATGCAGCAGATATAGGGCGGCAGATGTAGCAGAGCTGAGATTGTTAAATGGAGAAGATATCGGACTGTTAGATGTAGCAGAGCTGAGGTTGTCAAATGAAGAAGATATAGGACCGTCAGATGTAGCAGATATAAATAAGATGTAGCAAAGCTGAGTTTGTCAAATGGAGATTATATGAGACGGTCAGATGTAGCAGAGCTGAAGCTGTCAAATGAAGAAGAGAGGAGCCTGTTAGACGTAGCAGAGTTGAGATTGTCTGATGGACGTGATGTATAATGTCAGATGTAGCAGAGATTGCTGGATGCGGCAGATATAGGCCTGTCGGATGTAGCAGAGCTGACCTAGGTGGCAGATGTAGCAGAGCCGACCTAGGTGGCAGATGTAGCAGAGCTGACCTAGGTGGCAGATGTAGCAGAGCTGACCTATGTGGCAGATGTAGCAGAGCCGACCTAGGTGGCAGATGTAGCAGAGCCGACCTAGGTGGCAGATGTAGCAGAGCTGACCAATGTGGCAGATGTAGCAGAGCCGACCTAGGTGGCAGATGTAGCAGAGCCGACCTATGTGGCAGATGTAGCAGAGCTGACCTATGTGGCAGATGTAGCAGAGCTGAGCTTGGACACAATACAGCAGCTATAGGACGGCCTGATCCATCAGGCTGTCAGACGCAGCAGTGCTGATCCTGTCACATATAGCAGAGCTGAGATGATCCAATGGCACAGCCGAGCTGAATTAGTCAATTACCAATCCTTCCAATTCCTACATCTCCATATCTCACAAAACTTCCCGGCAGTCCTATGTAAATTCCCATACACACACATTAACCCTCTCTATCACGCCCGACACAACTTCCACCAAACTTTTCCCCCAACTTTTCCTCTCCTTTTTCTTCAGATCCATCAGGGCAGATCCCCCCTAGAAGACAGCAGAAATACCTCTTTTATAACCCAGGGAGCCGCTCCATTCTCTTCCTCCCTCATCTTGTGTAACTTGAGAAAAAAGCAGGGATCGGAGTAAGCATCTGGATCCATCCTCCCCCTCCTCCTCCTCTTCTCTTTTGTTAAACTTCCAAATCCTCTTAGAAGACGAAAAAAAACTTTTCCCCCTTGTGCTGAGTTTCTCCTCTTCTTCTTCCTCTTCGTCTTCTTCTTCTCCTTAGTTTGCAGTGTCCCTACACCTCCCCAGCCGCCTCCCCTCCTCCATACATCCTGTAGCCTTTATTTCCCTGTTGATAATGGAGATTTTTTTTCCCTATGTGATTGCTGGAAATTCTTCTGCTCTCTCTCTCCCTCTGTCTCTTTGGAGTTTCTCTGTTTCCTCCTCTCTCTCCTCCTCCTCCTCCTCCTGCTTCCCACCCTGCAGGCCTGACCCATTCTGACTTCTTCATCTGCAGCTGGCTGGGGAAAGGTTCCATCTCCATGGCAACCAGTAGCCCCCTGAATACAGGATGGGCCTTCCAGATGGGGGGGTAGGGTTAGGATTTTAACCATTTTGTCTCCAGGGGGGGGGGGGTCTGCGGAATATACAATCTGGGTCATCCCTGGGATGGCGGAGATAATGGAGAATTTTGGTAACCTTTGTGAGGGTCGGAGGCAAAGGGATATTTATCCAAGTGGAGATTAATAGGGTAAAAAAAAAAAAACTAAAAAGAAAAAAAAAATTCATAAAAAAATAGTAAAAGTTGCTCAAAATAAAAAGTTATAAAAAAAAAGGTAAAAAGGCACCAAAAATTATATAATTTTATAAAGAAAAAAAGGTAATAAATTAAATATATATATTAAAAAATTACATATATAAATTATATATAAAATAATAATAGTAATAATAATATTTGATTAAAACAATTAAATAAATAAAATCAAGTAGAAAATACACTAAAAAAATTATTTTGAAAAAAGTCAATAAAACATTACATTGATACAATTTATAAAAATAATAAGAATTCTATCAAAAGATTAAAAATGAAAAAAAAAAAAAATTAAAAATGACAATAAATTATAGCAGTTGTATAAAGATTTAATAAAAAAGGTAAAAACAAAAACAATAACTAAACAAAAACTAAAAAGGATAACAATTCTAGAATGTGATAAAAAAAAAAGAAAAGAGAAATGGTCTCCAACCTGGGTCCCTCCAGCTGTGGAAAAACTAAAACTCCCAGCATGCATGGGCAGTCAATGGTAGTTCTGGCATGCTGGGAGTTGTAGTTCTGCAATAGCTGGAGGGCCACAGGCTGCAAATCAATGTCACTATGGTTTTCTGACCCTGATAACATGTAAAAATATTTATTTATTTCTTAATTATATATTTTTTTTTATCTGCGGTGTCTTCCTTAGATTGTATATTGGTGCGTAATGTGTGCAGAATAACACAGTGAGAACACGGCCTGAGGACTGACAGCAGTAAGTATGAGAGGAAACCAACCAAACATGGGGAGAACATACAAACTCCATAATGATCTATCTATCTATCTATCTATCTATCTATCTATCTATCTATCTATCTATCTCCTATCTATCTCTCTCCTATCTATCTATCCATGGATATTATAGTTGTTTTATAACACTACACAACACGTTTGCTCATTTGATAAATGGAGAAAAGACTGATATCAGGAGACAAAAACAATAACAACAAAGAAAAACAGTAAGTGCAACAGCAACCCACAGGTGCAAGCACTTACTATATATACTCCCCCCGGTGTACACACGATAAAAACCTGCTGTATAGATATTATTATTAAAATTGAGGATCTAAGCAAATGATTTGATCAAACAGAGTGTACCATGTCACCACGTTAAGGTGTCCTCAGAGACATGGTCCCTACTCTAGCATGTATACACGGTAAGCACTTGCACTTGTAGGTTGCTGTTGCACCTTCTATTTTTTTGTCTGTACTTAAGCCACATGCAGTGTGTTACCTACAGTGTAAACAGAGGCATAGAGGTGCTGCCAACTTTTTTTCCTGATATCAGGAGACGTCGTGCAATCTGTTATAGCATCACCGGTGAGGAGCCTCTGAGGTGAATGAATTACTTGGTGTCACTTTTCTTACTGTGACAGTGATTGTTAGAGCCAGTTCACATGAAGCAAAAGCGGCAGCATCAGCGAAAAAAGTCTTTCGGAATCAGCACTCCTGGAATTCCGTGTGGAAATGTGGGAGGGAGACACAATGTATTGCAAAGTTGTCTTTTGAATTTTTTAAAAAAATTCCGCGCTGAAAAATCTCACAGAGGAAAGATCTGTGATGGAACGTTTAGCAAGGACATTCTGCTTTGTGAACTGCAGAGCGGAATTTCAATTAAACGCAATGGAAATTGGCTTTGCTGCAATTTTATGGGTGAAATTTTAACGCGGATTCAGCTACGTGTGAACTAGCCCTTAATAGATGTAAAAAAAATACAATACGCTGAGAGAAGTACATGGAGTGGAATCACTTCCAGTAGTTGTGGACATGTGGTTTAAGGAGCAAATTAAAGGTGTCACACACCTTGGCCAGAGTGGGCTTCACCCCTTGGCCAGAGTGGAGAGTGTCTCTCCTTCTGTCTCTCTGGAGGACTTGGCAGTCTCCCCATTGATTTGAATAGGCCCTGTGTAACACGTTACCCTCCACAGATGACAGCTGATTTCTGGCGGTAATATCTGAGGGTGACCCTGAGATCATCAGCATCTTGTGAGGAGACTCTTTTAACAAAAAAATGGAGGAGCAGTAACACACGACTGCAGGGTCAGACTACACTGGGTTTGCTTGTAGTCTGTTACCATAGAGACACATAGATCTCATTTGGAACGAAATACATTGATGTGACTATTTTCCCTCTGTTGAATGGTATGAAGAAGGATACTGGAAGAAGTATTTCTGTTACATGTTTGATAAGTTAGGGGTGGTGATCCCTACCTATTGGGAGGTATTGATCAAGGTTATGGGTGTTGCCTGTGGCAAAATACCTATATTTCCCCAATAGTAAAACTTTACTTTTATTTGGAAATAGCTTAAGATAAATCACCGGTGTGTAACATATATTTACAGTGCTCAATTAAAATAGGTGTGCAGCTGCTATCTTCCTTGAGAGTATCACGTAGTCCTAGTTAGACTGAACTATAGTACTTGCAATAATTATCCTAGTATTATTCTAGGGTTAACTTCACCAACAAATGGTACGTTTTGTATTGTTAGTGTGTCATATAGTGGATCGGCTTATATGTGCCGATATATACTTAAGGTTGCAAGTGGTTTATAGCTGGTGTATTTATTGCTTGCGGTAAACTCCGCTATAGCGATTATTTGTGATACACCACACTAGGCTCGCATGAGTTATCCGGTATTCTGTCCGGTATGTTTGGAGATGCGAGTGAGTGGTCTTACCAAGTGCGTACGGTCTTTGCGGTATCCCCGCAACTGTGAGACTCGTATCGCGCTTGTATATCCCGTTCTTGTGTACAATAGGTATTACTCGGTATGCTAGCACCTGATCAGGGTGCGATCGTAACGTACGTAATGAGCGCTAGTGTAGGACAACTGTCCTGGTTACTATGCTCGATCGCCCCTTTTGTGATTAGCCCCGGTCTCTACCCATGTACTAACATCAGTTCAGTCTATAGAGTAATGGTATCGACAAGGTTAGTAAGCGTGCAATCACCTAATCTAAAAATGCCATGCCGTTCCTCCTGACTAGTTTCGTCAGATCCCTGACCTTATCAAAGCACATTGGCAATGGCGGGCGGCCGGACAGTAGGTCTTTTTAAGCCTTCCTCTCCTGGCGTCACCCGTGGTCAAATGACGGACAGCCAATAGACTGGTGTGAACAGGTTCAGTTACATGATTAATGCGATGGCCAGCGTTATCATTGGTTGGTTGTGGATGAAGTTCAAAAATGACAGTGGCGGGTATCTTCCTTTGGTACCGCCTATGGTCCGTTGAAGTTAATGCGCATGTGTTAGGACTTAGTTTTTCTAAGGGCCGTGGGTTCTGCGCATGATCTTCCACTTAGATTCTGTAGTAGAGTTCCGGAGTTGGTGCGAGGATGTATTGCGCATGTATTGGGACTTAGCTTTTTTCTGATTGTCGGTATTGCGCATGACTGTACATTTAGACTTTGCAGTAAGGATAGGTGTTGCGCGCCGGTATCGGGACTTAGTCTCCAGGTTGAACAACGGTGGTATCTACTGCGCATGATTGCTGACTTAGAAGAATTTGGAAGAATCATCTATAGTGGTAAGTATATGTTAGGACCTCATTCATCATATTTAGAAGTAAGGTGGTCCCTTGCAGTATATTGATTTTACCATGGATTGGTTGTTGTTGTGATGATTAACATCTAGATGTGGGGTGATTATACGGTGGCTACGTCTTGTATGATGTAGAAACTATATATGATCTATATTTTAAACAATTTAAATTTGTCACCTTCTGGGACCTTGGTATAGGTTCACCAGGGGGTGACACTGTTAGTCCGTCCTTGACCTAAAATGAGCCTGTATGTTAATTCCTGGTATGTGTCTCAGAGTTGGATCTTAAAGGAAGGGGGTGAAGGTAAAACCTTCATTCAACCCCTGCGGAGAAAACGTTTTCAGCCTATGGATCCATCGAGACTCAGCTTGTAATAGTTTAGTGTCCAGGTCTCCTTTTCGTTGTCCTAATTTGATCTGCTGTATTCCCCAAAAGGTAAGACCTTTAGGGTCACCATTGTGATGTGTGTTAATGTGTCTTGCGATGCTGGTATCTGTTTTGCTTCTGATGTTGCTAAGGTGTGAGCCTATACGGCTCCGAAACTGGTCAGTTTCAAGCCTATGGTATTTTGATTTAATTTTTCCACGAATTTGTTGAAGGTCGCTACATCTCCGTCCCACAACAGTAGGACATCATCGATGTAGCGTCCCCAGAACAGAATCTTGTCGGTGTATTGATGCATGATATCGTTGAAGACTATGGTGGTCTCCCACCACCCCAAGTAGAGATTGGCATAGGTGGGAGCACAGCTTGTCCCCATCGCCGTTCCTCTGGTTTGTAAATAGTATTTGTTCTCAAATACAAAAAAGTTGTGGGTCAGAAGAAACTTAAGGAGTTGCAGAATGAGTTTATTGTGAGGGGTGTAGGTATTCCCTCTACTGTCGAGAAATGTTTCTACGGCTCTAAGTCCGTATTCATGTTTGATACTGGTGTACAGTGCCTCGACATTGAGGCTAGCAATTTTGACACCAGGATTCACTTCTATTTCTTGTAATTTCACCACTGTCGCTGTTGTATCTTTTATGTAAGATGGTAAGGTTTGTACAAAAGGCGCCAAGACCTGGTCAACGTATTTACTGGTTCCTACTGTGATATTGTTGTTGCCCGATACTATAGGTCTCCCTGGGATGGGGTTCCTTTGCTTGTGAATTTTTGGCAGGGAGTAGAAGGTAGCTAGTGTAGGATTGGGATTGTATATCGCTTTGAATTCCGATTCTGTTAATAGCTGATTAGCCTTTGCTTCCAGTAATATATTTCGGAGCTCCAAGTTGTAGTCTCTCGATGGGTCTGTGATGGGTGCCGTGAATTGTCGGATGCCCGTTTCGTTTTCAGTCTGTAATTCAAATAGAGCTTCAATCGCTTCCTTCTCTCTCATTACTCTATAGACTGAACTGATGTTAGTACATGGATAGAGACCGGGGCTCATCACAAAAGGGGCGATCGAGCATAGTAACCAGGACAGTTGTCCTACACTAGCGCTCATTACGCACGTTACGATCGCACCCTCATCAGGTGCTAGCATACCGAGTAATACCTATTGTACACAAGAACGGGATATACAAGCGCGATACGAGTCTCACAGTTGCGGGGATACCGCAAAGACCGTACACACTTGGTAAGACCGCTCACTCGCATCTCCAAACATACCGGACAGAATACCGGATAACTCATGCGAGCCTAGTGTGGTGTATCACAAATAATCGCTATAGCGGAGTTTACCGCAAGCAATAAATACACCAGCTATAAACCCCTTGCAACCTTAAGTATATATCGGCACATATAAGCCGATCCACTATATGACACACTAACAATACAAAACGTACCATTTGTTGGTGAAGTTAACCCTAGAATAATACTAGGACAATTATTGCAAGTACTATAGTTCAGTCTAACTAGGACTACGTGATACTCTCAAGGAAGATAGCAGCTGCACGCCTATTTTAATTGAGCACTGTAAATATATGTTACACACCGGTGATTTATCTTAAGCTATTTCCAAATAAAAGTTAAGTTTTACTATTGGGGAAATATAGGTATTTTGCCACAGGCAGCACCCATAACATGTTTGATAAGTGACGGCCCTCACACAAGAAGTTCTGTTTACGGACAAGTGCCCTTAAAAATAGCATCCATCTTTATAGTGTAGCTATGTGGGTTTTCCCAATCTAAAGAGTCTGCTGCCCCTAGTGGTAAATCAGAGAACTGCCTAGAAGTTGCACCTTATTCCTGGCAACAAGCACTGCTAGAAACTGAGCACCATGGGACAGATGGGAGCAGTGGGCAAAGTCATCAGCATAGATAAACGAAGGGGACCCCATTACCAACCTCCCGGGGCCCCATAGGAGCCATATTGTATGTACTATTAGATATGTGGTATTAGAAAGCTGATGTATTGTCCATTTAGAAATTCATGGTCTGATTGTGGGGATAGAAAAGGAAGTCCCGGAAAGAGCATGGAAAAATATTTATCTTGTACTACAGTGACACCTAGTGGTGAATGTGAGGAATTACTTCAGAAGCAGTTTCCTATTAGCACAACATCTCAGAATAGGATCAGTAATGTAATACACAGTGACCTCCACCAGCAGAATAGTGAGTGCAGCTCTGGATTACAATACAGGATGTACTTCAGGATCAGTAGAGGATCAGTAATGTAATGTATGTACACAGTGACCTCACCAGTAGAACAGTGAGTGCAGCTCTGGAGTATAATACAGGATCAGTACAGGATTAGTAATGTAATGTATGTATACAGTGACCCCACCAGCAGAATAGTGAGTGCAGCTCTGGAGTATAATACAGGAGGTAACTCAGGATTAGTAATGTTATGTATGTACACAGTGACCCCACCAGCAGAATAGTGAGCGCAGCTCTGAAGTATAATACAGGATCAGTACAGGATCAGTAATGTAATGTATGTACACAGCCCCGCTCTTGTGCTCAAGACCGCTGGACAGGGCCACTGCCCCGCTCGCTGCTGCCATCTGAACTGTAACTATGAGCACTCGTAATGAGCGCTCACAGTTACATGCAGCAGCAGCACTGACAAGGCGGGAGACATTGGCTCCCTTCCTGTCAGTCACTCTTGTGGCCGCAGGAAGGGTTTTCCCTGCGGTCACAAGTGGCAGCTTTGTCCTTGGGGTGTCGGTGCTGCAGTGACATCACTGGAGCATTGGCGCCAGGACAAGGGGAGTGCGGCCTCTTGTGATCGCAGGGAAAACCCTTCCTGCGGCCACAAGAGTGAAGAGAAGAGGAGACGCCCGGACCCAGGTATGTATAAGTGTTTGTTTTATTGTGTTATATACTATATGGGAGGGGGAGCACACAGGGGCCTGTTTAACTGGGGGAGTGCACAGCGGGGGTCTATATAAATGGGGGGAGCACACAGGGGGGCTATATAACAGGGGGAACACTCAGGGGGGCTATAGACTACTGGGGCTTCACAGAGGGGTCTATATACTACTGGGGGCAGCACACAGGGGGTCTATATACTACTTGTGGCAGCAGAATGGGGTCTATATACAACTTGGAGAGCACACAGGAGGTCTATATCCAAGTGGGGGAGCACACAGGGGGGCTTTATACTACTGGGGGAGCACACAGGGGTCTATATACCACTGGTGGGGCACACAGGGGGTCTATATACTACTGGGGGAACATACAGGGGGTCTATATACTACTTGTGAGGCACACAGGTGGTCTATATATAACTGGGGGAGCACACAGGGGTCTGTATACTACTGGGGCAGCACACAAGGAGTCTATATAATACTGATGGGGCGCACAAGGGGTCTATATACTACTGGGGGAACCACACAGGGGGTATATACAACTGGGGACAGCACACAGGGGGTCTATATACAACTGGGGCAGCACACAGGAGGTCTATATACTTCTGGGGGAGCACACGGGGGCTATATATAACTGGGGGAACACACAGGGGTCTATATACTACTGGGGGAAGAAAACAAGGGGTATATACTACTGGGGGCAGGACACAAAGGGGTATATACTATTGGGGGCAGCACACAAGGAGTATATATTACTGGCGGTAGCGCACAAGGGGTATATACTACTGGGGGCAACACACAGTGGTCTATTGTTTTGGAACGCGTGTCGAGGGGGGGGGCCCCAGACATAACTTCGCTTGGGGCCCCAGAAATGCCAAGACCGCCCCTGTACACAGTGACCCCACCAGCAGAATAGTGAGTGCAGCTCTGGAGTATAATACAGGATGTAACTCAGGATCAGTACTGTAATGTATGTACACAGTGACCCCCCAGGAGAATAGTGAGTGCAGCTCTGGAGTATAATGCAGGATGTAGCTCAGGATCAGTAATGTATGTACACAGTGACCCCACCAGCAGAATAGTGAGTGCAGCTCTGGAGTATAATACAGGAGGTAACTCAGGATTAGTAATGTTATGTATGTACACAGTGACCCCACCAGCAGAATAGTGAGTGCAGCTCTGGAGTATAATACAGGAGGTAACTCAGGATTAGTAATGTTATGTATGTACACAGTGACCCCACCAGCAGAATAGTGAGCGCAGCTCTGGAGTATAATACAGGATCAGTACAGGATCAGTAATGTAATGTATGTACACAGTGACCCCACCAGCAGAATAGTGAGTGCAGCTCTGGAGTATAATACAGGGTGTAACAGGATCAGTATTCAGTAATGTCATGTATTCAGGGTTGCTGAGGATGGTTCTCTATGTATCCTGTATACAGCCTCCTCTGTCAGTACAGTTGCAGCAGGTGGTGTAGAGGTCTCTGTGTTTCCTGCTGACAGGATCTGACTTGGGGAACAGCTGGAGGGACACTAGAGATCTGTCAGCTGAACCAACGCTTCCTTACTGACACCTCGGGATCTCACATTATGGCCACCAAAGATTTCACACATTGTAGATTTAGAACGGCCGCTATACATCCTGATCAAGCTGAGCGACTTACACCGACCTCTATAGACCACCTGCCCGGCAACAACTGCGCCCACCTAACAGCATGGAGGGAGCTACCCCACACATCCCCCAACAGATAGATAGATAGATAGATAGATAGATAGATAGATAGATAGATAGGAGATAGGTAGATAGATAGATAGGAGATAGATAGATAGATAGATAGATAGGAGATAGATAGATAGATAGGAGATAGATAGATAGGAGATATATAGATAGATAGATAGATAGATAGATAGATAGATAGATAGATAGATAGGAGATAGATAGATAGATAGATAGATAGATAGATAGGAGATAGATAGATAGGAGATAGATAGATAGATAGATAGATAGATAGATAGATAGATAGATAGATAGGAGATAGATAGATAGGAGATAGATAGATAGATAGATAGATAGATAGATAGGAGATAGATAGATAGATAGATAGATAGATAGATAGGAGATAGATAGATAGGAGATAGATAGATAGATAGATAGATAGATAGATAGATAGATAGGAGATAGATAGATAGATAGATAGATAGATAGATAGATAGAAGATAGATAGATAGATAGATAGATAGATAATAGATAGATAGATAGATAGATAGATAGATAAGAGATAGATAGATAGATAGATAGATAGATAGATAGATAGGAGATAGATAGATAGATAGATAGATAGATAGGAGATAGATAGATAGATAGATAGATAGATAGATAGATAGATAGGAGATAGATAGATAGGAGATAGATAGATAGATAGATAGATAGATAGATAGATAGGAGATAGATAGATAGATAGATAGATAGGAGATAGATAGATAGATAGATAGATAGGAGATAGATAGATAGATAGATAGATAGATAGATAGATAGATAGATAGGAGATAGATAGATAGATAGATAGATAGGCGATAGATAGATAGATAGATAGATAGATAGATAGATAGATAGGAGATAGATAGATAGATAGACAGATAGATAGATAGGAGATAGATAGATAGGAGATAGATAGATAGATAGATAGATAGATAGATAGACAGATAGATAGGAGATAGATAGATAGGAGATAGATAGATAGATAGATAGATAGATAGATAGATAGATAGATAGGAGATAGATAGATAGATAGATAGATAGATAGATAGATAGGAGATAGATAGATAGATAGATAGATAGATAGATAGATAGATAGATAGATAGGAGATAGATAATAGATAGGAGATAGATAATAGATAGATAGATAGATAGATAGATAGATAGATAGATAGATAGATAGGAGATAGATAGATAGATAGATAGGAGATAGATAGATAGATAGATAATAGATAGATAGATAGATAGATAGATAGATAGATAGATAGGAGATAGATAGATAGATAGATAGATAGATAGATAGATAGATAGGAGATAGATAGATAGATAGATAGATAATAGATAGATAGATAGATAGATAGATAAATAGATAGATAGATAGATAGATAGGAGATAGATAGGAGATAGATAGATAGGAGATAGATAGATAGATAGATAGATAGATAGATAGATAGATAGATAGGAGATAGATAGATAGATAGATAGATAGGAGATAGATAGATAGATAGATAGATAGATAGATAGATAGATAGATAGGAGAGAGATAGATAGGAGATAGATAGATAGATAGATAGATAGATAGATAGATAGATAGATAGGAGATAGATAGATAGGAGATAGATAGATAGATAGATAGATAGATAGATAGGAGATAGATAGGAGATAGATAGAGAGATATATAGGAGATAGATAGATAGATAGATAGATAGATAGATAGATAGATAGATAGGAGATAGATGAGATGTAATATATATGTATACTCCTCTGGCCGCTATAATCCCCCCTATTACTATGATATAACCTCCTGATACATTGTCGGTAATGGCCACTATATGATCCGTCCCTCTCACCCACCTGTTCCCCCGGGTCTCCCGCTGCCGGTCCCCGCTCTGTAGCTCCATGTCCCCCCGGTCTCTCGGTCACTGTCACCGCTGCTGCCGGCTGTTTGTATTTGGCTCCAGAGCTCCGGGCTCCTCCCCCTCCCTCCTCCTTCCCCCCCCATCCCGACCACCCCCACACTCACAGCTCTGAGGCCACGGGAGGGTTAATTGCAGCCGTGACGTCACCGGTGGTGGGGGCGTGTCCCCGCGCCTGTCACTCAGGCACATCCTTAGGACGCTGGCGCGCTCTCTCTCTCTCATACACGGTTCTAGGCTCAGAGCTGCCGGGCGGCGGGTCACGTGACCCGTGGATTTACCTCACAGCCGAGGCTCCCACATCGCTCCTGTATGAGGGATCCTGGGGAGGAAGCAGACCTTCCCTGATCTGTATGTAACCTGTACCATGTCCCAGGCCCTGAGAGCTGGAGCCTCTGTCTGCTCCAGGATCTACCTGATCAGGAGATCCAGGGATCTGTATACATGGAGGGACACTGCAGTGAGGAGACTCAGGGGGGGGGAGGTGAAGACCCTCTCCAGAATCACCTTATGGTGCTGGGGGGTCAGATATGTGACCACCCGGGGGGCCCAGTGCCATAAGGAAGAGCCTCCTCAGAGCTGCAGACCGTCGCTCCATCCACAGAAGCCACCGGAAACCTTCCTGAAGAAGATCGCCTTTCTTATCCGCATGGGGGTCCGCTCCTTCATCCTTTTCTGCAAATTCGGACCCCTGTTGATCGTCTTCCCGCTCACGTACCTGTCCTCGCGTCTGAACTCTCTTTGGCTTTGTCTCTTGTTTAAGGCCACCGAGTCATCGGGGCCAGCCTGCATCAAGCTTGGCCAGTGGGCTAGCACTCGGCGGGACCTCTTCTCGGAGGAGTTTTGCGCCGTCTTCTCCAGACTTCATGTTAAAGTCACGCCCCACCCCTGGGAATACACCGACCTTTGTATGAGGAGAGCCTTCGGGAAGGACTACGGACACGTGCTGAGGTTCTGCAGTAGGGAACCTGTGGGGTCGGGTTGTGTGGCCCAGGTGTATAAGGCCTACGCCGACCTATCGGTTATCGAGAACGTGGAATCCCAATCCTTGGTGGAGAGTATGGAGCGGGATTCGGCCTACGAAGCTTGGGAGGTGCCGGGGCTTCATGGAATACTTAGACGCGTGAGGAACTGGGGACGACCCAGCCAAGGTTCTCCATTACTGCCGCCCGTGAGAAGATCGGGGGATGATGAAGACCTCTTAGTACCAGTGGCGGTAAAAGTAATTATGACATCATCAACAACAACCATTTTTTAGGGACTTTTGGGAAGTCTTCATCATTGCCTGTATAAAGTCATACTCCTTTAGCCGATTCCCCAGTACTCACGGTTCATTGTTTCTTTGGCCTCTGTACTACCTGGATCCCCTTGACCTGGACATATGACTCCTTCAGCCAATCACTGGTTGTATTGGTGATTGTCGTCAACAGTGATTGGTTACAGTGGTCACATGTCTGTGTTTAAAGAGGTGCCAAGGAGTACTAAGGCCAATGGGTGGTGGGGGGATCGGTAAGGTTTTATACCATTCTGGGCCATTTTTAAACATTTTAAAGGGGTATTCCAGCGTGAAAAAAAACGTTGATATGTTACTTGGGCAGAGCTAAAATAGGAGATACTTACCTACCACCCTGTCCACCTTCTCCATCCCATGATGCTAATCAGTTCTCCCGGCTTTCAAGACAAGGTTTTGGATTAGGACCTGCCTGCTCAGCCAATCAGTGGAGGCAGTGGTGTCCCGAGTCAGCTAGCCAACAGGTCCTGCTCCAACATCTCACCTTGGAAGGACTAAGGGACTGGAAGGACCTCCAATGGGAGGTGCTGGGGTAGAAAAGGATGATTTGTTTTTTCTTTTTTAGCTAATTCCCTCCAACATATGCATTTTTTCTATCCAGAAATACCCTTAAAGTGGCTATTAACCTATAGCTCCCACTAAGATTAATAAGAACTGTAAGAATCTAATGGCATTGTCTATATGCTAGAACTTTAAAGTGATGCAGTCACCCCCCCCCTTATGTGCAGTTCTCCACACCATCCACAGGCTGAGATGCTGCGCATTCGATGTATACCCGTACAACACTTGTCTTTGTCTCCTTTCTGCTCTAAAATTGCTTAATTTCATCAGTGGACAGTGTCAACTGGGTGGGGCTTCATGACAGTTGGGCCCACTCCCCAGCATGGAGATGGGGCTCAACTGCCGTAAGGCCCCGCCTAGGTGACATTGCTACCCGATAAAATGAAGCAAGCTTAAGAGGGGGGGGGGGTTATAGTATAACCAGTAAACCTTTTGAGGCCAATCATTGGCCGCAGCATCACAAGGCTAATGTGTAATGCACGATCGGTGAGGAACAGAGGAGTGATAAAAAAAAGTTGGGGGTGTTTATAAGTTTATATATGAGGTTATATTTCTATTTTAAAGCTCCGAACCATAATACTCGAAAAGTTAGAAAAAATATTTATAACCCGCGTTAAAATTCGTGTCACATGACTGCAACGTCCAGTGGGTGAAGGCCTATGTGATGTTAATGGTTGAACCAAACCTATAGCATCTAGAGCCATTTTAGAAGATGACAATAGCCCCATACCATATGACATAGTAAACCAAATGGATGTCATAAAGGGGGTCCACATCTAGCCGCTGCCCCACCTTTCATATGAAGATGATTGTCAGTCTGTGATTATAGATATAGACTTCCGTTAAGTCTCCCCTTCCTACTAGGTCCTCCATCCGGGTCTTGGCCAGGAGGTGAAGATGGACCTTCTCATCATGAAGACATGGAGCAGGTTACTCAGTCTGATCCCTGGATTCCGGTGGTTGAGTCTGACGGAGATTGTGGAGGAGTTTGAAAAATTAATGACCCAGCAAGTAAGTATAAGTATATTCCCAGTGCCGTACTGGCCCACCGGAGGACCGGAGATTCCTCCGGTGGGCCCCCAGCTTTAGAAGCTGCACTAACACTGACTGACATGTCGTTTCTCACTGGTTCTGCATTGGTGGGCCCCCAGGATGATTTCCTCTGGTGGGCCCCAGTCCGACGCTGTATATTCTTCTCTAAAGGGTTCAGAAATCTATATACATGTATACTGGTTAGTGGCCGGGTGACCAGTGACAGCTCTATACATGCTATGGCTGACCATAGTTCTAACTTTAGAGTTTACGCTAAATAACTTACGTCCCACTGAAGACACTGAACCAGCAGCGGTGATATCTGTCCTGTAGTTTGAGAACTGGTATGCAGTGGAAACCTTAGTTCTGCTTTGGGAGGATCTTACGATGCTTGGGAATAACCATAGACCTTAAACAAAATTTTTAACCTTTTTTTGCAGATAGATCTTCGTTTTGAAGCCAGAAACTTGGAAATGTTTCATCAAAAGTTTGAAAAAATGGATTTTATAAAGTTTCCTACTCCCCTGAGACCCTTTGTGACAAAGAACATCTTAGTGGAGACCTATGAGGTGGGCACGTGGTGGTGGTGTATTGTAAGGGGGATGTCTAAGGGTTGATAAAGAGTGGTCCATTGTCCAGGTTCCCTATTAAGATGCAAAGGGTGGCTCCTGCTCTGGAGGGCCAACACATTTGTACATTACATTGATAGTCCATAGATTTTTGGGAACACCATGTAACACTTTATTTCTCCTGTGGGGGCACTGTGGGAAAGTTGAACCCTTGTTGGCAACTTTCCTCACAAATTGCAGTGACACAACATTTCTGCTGTGAACGAGCCCCCTCCCCAACAGGGTCACAGTAGGGTCTTGCTTCTAGCAACACCACAGTGATCAGCTGTAATCTGTTGAGGAACGTGGCACCAGCGCCACCACAGGAGAAGTTAAGTATTACACGCTTATTCTTAAAATGAATGGGTTGTCTGCATATGAGGATGCACAGCGTCTTCCAGGGAGGATTGCTCTTTGTTGTGTCTTTTCTAAACCAGACAATTATGGATAAATGTAACTATATTGTTTTCTTCCTTAGGAAGGAGAACCGTTGTCTTTCTACCTGCAGGATTCAGCCTCTTCTCCTATCAAACAGCGGATAGCAGCCATGGGAGTGGACATGTTACTGAAGATGGTAGGAACCTTTCTCATTGGCAAGTACAAACTTAAACTGGCCATACGCATTAGATATGTGTGTCTCAAATTTTGGTGCGACCAGCCAACCTTCTGTCTCCTAACTCTCCACTAGTGACAGATGTTAGTAAGAAGAAAGGACTTTAACATGTCCAGTCCTTTTGTTCTTAGAGATATAAGCTGCTGCCAGGGGTCTCTTCCTCCCTTCTCCTGATTCCCAGTACACACACGCTTGGCTGATTTGAGTGTACATGTGTGTGATAGTATAGGAAGATATAGATAAACATTTGTCTGTTAGGGCCCTAATACATGGGACGATTATTGTGTAAATTATCGTAATATCGTTCAAATTTAAATGGTAATCATTTGGTGTAAATGCCGACAACGATCAAAGGACCAACGAGAAATCGTTCATCGTTCCTTTGGTGTTGACACCAAAATCATCTCTTATCATTCGTTGTAATTCTACATTGTTCCTTCTTCTGCCGGGATCAGATGGAGTAAATGGTCGTAATATGGGGAACGATTTCAGGTTAATGATAAACTATCTAGTTTGTGATCGTTAATGGTTATAACACGCTTTGTCTAATAGGAGACAACGATCAGCTGACCCTTGATTTTAGGTTTGGACCTAAAATCGTCAGGCACCGACCACGCATAGCTACGTGTAGTAGCGATGTGCGCCCGACGGCTTCCCCAACACCTGACACCTTACCTCTCCCGCTCCCGGTCTTCTGTCCTGTGCCTTGCAGCTTCAGGGTCCCAGCGGCTGCAGCGGCTGAGAGTCCTGTGATTGGCGGTCCCGGCCTGTGATTAGCTAAAGGCCCTATTCCACGGAACGATTATCGTTCATAAACTAGCTCCAACGACCGCTCGTTAACGATCACTAAACCTTTTTTTTTTTTATTGAACGATAACACAAAACGTGAATGATATATGTAGTGTAACGATTATTTTGTGGTCGTTACATGGTCGTTCGCCGGGGTGATCATGACCATACGGCACACCTACTTTTTTTAAACCTTTTACGAACGACTGAAAGATTTCTAATTTTACGAACCAATTAGCGAATTATCTTTCAAAGACCAACAATTTTTTTTCGACATTCTGAAAACCAATTTTAAACGACAATATAACGATTTCGCCTTTGTCGTTCGCTCGTTTACACTAAGTCCACGAAGCGATTATCGTTAATGAGCGGTCAATTATGAACAATAACCGTTCTGTGGAATAGGGCCTTAAGCGGCCTGTCAGATACTGCTGTCACTGGGACCGGGAAGCTGCGGAGCACAGAAGAGAAGACCAAGAGCGGGGAGAGATAAGGTGTCAGATGTTTGGGCAAGGGCTGCATGGAAATCACTAACGATGTCTATGCAGCCCTTACTGCCTGATTATCAGGCCGTGTAATAGGTCCTGTAAACAAGCATTGATCAAGGCTGGGGACTGAGGACTGCAGGGCTTAGAAGAGAAGCTATTGCTGTAAAAACACAAGTGAGTGGTCACTAAGGGCGTCAAGAGGTTTTCTCAAGAATAACAAGCATCACCTGCCTGCACTGATCACATGATCGGGAGTCCTGTGTCCCCTCAGTTGACTTTGTCCATCCATTGACCCTGTGATTATGGGATCCTGAAGGGTTGCTTTGGTAGAGAAGACCCTTATGTTATTTAAAGCGAATGTACCATCAGTACATTCTCTTTAAGTGTTTCACATGGATAGAACGGCGCCGTACGCAGTTAAAACAAAGGACCGCGGCACTGGCTGCCCTGCGTTGGTGCCCTTCTATCCATGTGAAACACTTAAAGAGGAGGTACATCCTCTTTAACCTGAACCCACTGATCGAACGGCGACGTTTTTCAGACCGAGGCTCCGTTCTCATGCACGGGAACCGGCCGGTGCTCAAGCACTGGAGGCCGGCCCGCCTGCCCCCAGTGGGAGGGAATTCCCTCCCCTGTATGACGCGGCTCCCTTAGAATGAACGGAGCCGCGTCACTGGGGGCGGGCCGGCCTCCAGTGCTTGAGCACGGCCGGTTCCCGTGCATAGAACGGCGCCGTGCACGGGAACGGGGCCTCGGTCCAAAAAACGGACCGCGGCACCTGCTTCCCCGTGCCGGCGCCGTTCGATCAGTGGGTTCAGGTTAAAGAGGATGTACCGGGTGGTACATCCTCTTTAAAGCGAATGTACCAACAGTCCTTCAAGATGAAAACGGTAAAACAGTAAAATAAAAACGGTTTATTCATTCAAATGTGGTGACATAGTAAACAATCGATTTGTTTTAAACAGATATTATTGTGTAACAGTTAACGATGGCAGCTACCTCGAAAACTAGAGGCCACAGATGTGATGTACTACCTATGACCAATTCAACAGTCTACCAGAAATTTTATAGAAATTTTTCAATATACTTGAAATTTCCAGTGCTGCCTCTAGTGCCTGAGTTGGTAATAGCAGTCATGATGGTTATTGACTTTCCTTCCTTCTTTTAGATATTTGTGGATAACTTTGTCCATGCTGACCTCCACCCTGGTAACATCCTTGTGCAAGGAGTTCCAGAGTTCTCCCCTGGACACAGTGACCAGACCACCTTGGTAGACATGTGCGACACTCTGATAGTGGATGTCCGACCCGGTCGTTGCCCGCTCAGGTTAGTCTTGCTGGATGCCGGCATTGTGGCTGAGCTGCAGGAGAAAGATCTCGAGAACTTCCGCTCCGTCTTTACCGCGGTAATACTAGGGCAGGTGAGTGAGAAAAGATTACGGCATCCGTAGACCAATTTACGCCTGGTTTGTACAGTTCTCCTTTATTGTTTGCAAAACGAAACCGTTTTGGTGTGTTCTGCAGGGAGAAACGGTGGCTGAGCTGATCCTGTATCACGTCAGGGCCAACCAATGTATAGATGTGGAAAGCTTCAAGTCCCAAATGGCCAAGTTGGTGAACGAGGCTCGGGAAAACACAGTGACTCTCGGGAAGGTGAGGACACAATGATGCTTTGTACACTACATGTAACTGCTGTGATCAGCTATGATCTGTGAGGGAACCTAAGAGCAGGTATTCAGTTTTTTCCACAGCGCCACCGCAGGAGAAATAAAGCATTACATTATCTTTTGAAATCAATGGGTTGTCCACATATAACATACAGATCTTTTGGGTCCTCTTAAGGCTCTTTGTAGTCCTTCTCTAGATGAAAGTTATGACTTTAGTACTTTCCCCTATTGACCGCCAGTTGGGGGTTGTCCATCTATCACCCCTAAGGGTCCTTTTCCATGGGCCGATGGGGGCCCGTTCAGTAATGTAAACGAGCGCCGATCTGCTAGATTGGCGCTCGTTTACTGAGCCTATTACATGGCCCGATAATCGTTTAGCGAGGGCTGCAGGGACATCGTTACCGATGTCCTTGCAGCCCTTGTTTAAACACCACACCAACCGCGCATTGCTACGTGGAATAGCGATGTGTGGCAGGCGACCAACGATCTCACAAGCACCATACATTACCTAAGCATGTTGCAGATCTTCTCCTGCACTCCTTCTCTCCCAGTCCCGCGCGTAGCTTTCGTGCAGCCTGTCTGAGCTGACAGACCACTCAACCAATTACTGGCCGCAGCGGTCCTGGCCAGTGATTGGCTGAGCGATCTGTCAGCTAAGATAGGCTGCACCAAAGCTGCGAGCGGGACTGGAAGAGAAGGAGCGCAGGAGAAGACTTGCAACATTCTTAGGCAATGTATGGTGCTTGTGAGATCGTTGGTCGCCTGCCACGCATCGCTATTCCACATAGCGATGCGCGGTTGGTGCCCAATGATTTTAGGTTTGAACCTAAATAAACGATCAGCCGATGACACGATCATCAGCTGATCGTTGTCTCTATTCCACAGAGTGAAAATCGTCCGAATCGGGCCGATTCAGCCGATTATCGCTCCGTGGAATAGGACCCTAAGCCTGACTGCTAGAATACTTGGTGACTAATTACTACCATTGTACGAATAGAGAATGGAGTTAAGCGGAAGATGGCAATGTAAACTAATATAAGTGGTTAGATTCTCAGCAGCACAGATTATGTCAGGAGAGATCTTGTGAGGGGCATCTTGTTAGTATGTTAAGAAAAGGACTGCATATGACAGGGGGCAGTGTTACAATGTGAGGAGGGAAATGCTATGACATAGACCAACAGTGGAAGGAGCACAGTCTCAGTACCACAGAGTATTTAAGGAAGAAAAAGCTGAACTTGCGGGAGACATTTATTTTTAAAATTATGTTATTATACCAGTTTTTCCCCCCCCCCATTTTTGTTGTACTCTTCAGCTCCAGGTTGCAGCCCTGCTCTCTCGGGTTTTTCAGCTGCTCATGACGCACAAGGTATAGTTTTTTATTCTCATATTTGTGTAAGCCATTCCATTAATAACCCCCCATTTATTACTCTCGGGCCTATTCACCTGCGAAGCTGCCGGCAGAACTCTGCTCCCTGCTCTGTCACAGTCATCGCCTTCAAAGCTGTGTCCACAACTCTGCACTTTGACAGTCATTTATTTCCTCTCCTTCTTTCACCTTTAGATCTGAATTCAGAATTTCACCCTTCACCTTTAAAGGGGGTGAAAACATAAAAAACAGTCCTTACTTACCTCTCCCCGTTCCTGCCATCCACCACGTGACCAGCCTTGGTTATGAGTTGTGACGGTTCATGGACTGGCTGCTCAGCTAATCAATGACTCCAGTGGTGTCCCACCCCAGTCATTAACTGGCTGAATGGGCACAACCAGGTTGTGACATCATCACTGGTTGAGACCCCCGAGCTCGGCAGGGATCCCGGAGCAGCGATCCAGCGCTGAAGAGGTATGGGGAGAGGTGATTTGAGATAGTGTTTTTTTAGTGTGTGCCCCCTTCCCTGCCCCTTCCTTTAAAAAAAAAAAAGTTTTTGGCCGGACTTACTTATGTATATTTCCGCTCGTAGTGCGATCTGCAAATATATGCACGTAGTTTTGAGGTTGATGCGTTCGCTTGAAAGTATACGATATATGGCCGCACAGTTTACACTACGTATGAACTTACGACCGGATCGTATACGCCGCCGTGAAAAATTAACAAGACCATTGTTTGAGGACGAAAATGTTCGAACTCACGGCCGTGGATTTCCATGCAGTCCCGTATGAAGTACTTATTTCAGTCAAATTGAACTTGATTTTTCGATCCAAAAGGTTCTGTGTGTTTTATTGGGCTGGGCGAAGACTTCCAAGTAAATGACCTGCTTCAGATCGCTTTGAAGCAAGCTAGGGAAGCATAACTGTACTACGGGCATATGTTCGCAGTGCGTACGCATCCGGCCGCATGTCGATTTTTCCACACATGTACGTTTCATCCGCACATGTACGGCGGCATAAGAACTGCGGACGGAATCGTATGCAGTGTGAACATAGCCTAAAGCTGCATGAATAAGGCTGTAGTATCACGGTCATTCATTCCCTTTCCTTCTTTCACTTTCAAAGCTGAAATCAGAATTCTGCTCTGTCAGTCATTTACACTTCTTCACTCACATTCAAAGCCGTCTTGAGAATTATGCTCCCTGCACTCTCACAGTCATCCATCTCCTTTTTACCATATACCTTCAAAGCTTTGTTCATAATTCTGCACTGTCATAGTCAGTCGTGTCCCCTTCTCCGCTAATACCCAGAGCTGCACCCATAATTCTGCTACCTGTGCTGTCACTATATGTACACAATAGTATTTGCTGCATCACATATATATACTATAGCAGCAAGGGCTGCAGGGACATATGAAAGCCAAGCAAGAAGCCAGCAAAATGTTGATTGCAGCTCTGGAGTAAAAAAAAAAATCATTGAAACACATCCAATTGTACATATGTGCAGGTGTCACATAGAACCGTCACTTATAATTTTTTTTCCAGGTGAAGCTGGAGAGTAACTTTGCATCTATCGTTTTTGCCATTTTGGTCTTGGAAGGACTCGGACGCTCTTTGGACCCGGAGATTGACATATTGGAGGCAGCCAAGCCGCTGCTGGTAAAGAGCGCTGCCTCTCTGATATAGACAGTGCCGGAGAGTCTCTTTCTTTGGATGGAGGGAGGTCCACAACAAAGAAATTGCCATTTATTACCAATAATTGCAGGTTTTAAATAAAGGACAAAAAGTATACTTTTATTGTATCAAACGTACAGTCTAGTTCCCACTCCTATTTGGGTGATATATATTTTGTTTATGGTTCATAAACAAAATTTCTGAGGACGTTCCTGGCTGGTGAGAAAGATACTGCTGCCATCTATTAAGATAAATGTTGGTCTGTAATGTACAGGAGTAAGCAGACGCTGTGCAGGTTCCCTGCGTGTAGGGTAGTTACTGGGCAGACAGGTGGATATGGTGTGTGGTGCTACAGGGAAGCCTCAATAAGAGAGAGAGAGACAGTCTGGTATACAAGATGTATGCAAAGTGGGATATAGCCTGCTACAATATCAGCTGCTCTACAGAGAGGAGACAGACTGCTACAGGAGCTGCTCTGCAGAGAGGGAGACAGCCTGCTACAAGAGCTGCCCTACTGAGAGGGAGACAGCCTGCTACAAGAGCTATTCTGCAGAGGGGGAGACAACCTGCTACAAGAGCTGCTCTATAGAGAGGAAGACAGCCTGCTACATGAGCTGCTCTACAGAGAGGGAGACAGCCTGCTACAGGATCTGCTCTACAGAGAGGGAGACAGCCTGCTACAAGAGCTATTCTGCAGAGGGGGAGACAGCCTGCTACAAGAGCTGCTCTATAGAGAGGGAGACAGCCTGCTACATCAGCTGCTCTACAGAGGGGAGACAGCCTGCTACAGGAGCTGCTCTACAGAGAGGAGACAGTCTGCTACATGAGCTGCTCTACAGAGAGGGAGACAGCCTGCCGCCGGAGCAGCTCTACAGAGGGGGAGACAGCCTGCTACAGGATCCGCTCTACAGAGAGGGAGACAGCCTGCTACAAGAGCTATTCTGCAGAGGGGGAGACAGCCTGCTACAAAAGCTGCTCTATAGAGAGGGAGACAGCCTGCTACATGAGCTGCTCTACAGAGGGGAGACAGCCTGCTACAGGAGCTGCTCTACAGAGAGGGAGACAGCCTGCTACAAGAGCTGCTCTACAGAGAGGGAGACAGCCTACTACATGAGCTGCTATGCAGAGAGGGAGACAACCTGCTAAAGGAGCTGCTCTACAGAGAGGGAGACAGCCTGCTACAGGATCTGCTCTACAGAGAGGAGACAGCCTGCTACATGAGCTGCTATACAGAGAGGAGACAGCCTGCTACATGAGCTGCTGTACAGAGAGGGATATAGCCTGCTACAAGAGCTATATGATGAAGAGGGTGGGAAGGAGGGACGGAGGGGTGGTGCAAAGTCAGGGCACAGATACTCCCGTTTAGCACAGGCTGCAAGTTTAAAAGTTGTTTCTTAGGACAATAACTGCATCACCTGCCAAACGGACCCCAGGGCAGATCTTGGATTAATAGCAGCTATCCGAAGGTACAAGTGGTTTGGGGGGGGGGGGGCAGATTGTGGGTACAGAGTCGCTTTAAAATGAGTCATCAGTGCAACCAGGCAGTAGGGAAAGCAAATCGTATGCTGTATATATATAATGGTATGCTGGGCCGTATATATAATGGTATGCTAGACTGTATATATAGAGCTCTAGTGACATCACATCTGGAATACTGTGTCCAGTTCTGGAGACCTCACCTACAGAAAGAAACTGATCAAATAGAACGGGTCCAACAACGGGCTACAAAAATGGTGGAGATTGTCAGACATAAACCATCAGGAAAGACTTATAGACCTAAATCTGTATAGTCTAGAGGAAAGAAGGGAAAGCGGGGACATGATGGAAACCTTTATATATGTTACTGGAGGGAAGAAGGGAAAGGAGGGACAAGATGGAAATCTAGATATGTTAAAGAACTAAATAACATTCAGAAGGAAAAAAAAAACTAACACAAGGAGAAGGAGGCACACTTCGAGGTTATTGGAAAGATCAGAAGCTACATGAAAAAATATGACTTTACTGAAAGAGTAGTGGATGCTCGAAATAAACTTCCAACAGAGGTGGTAGGTAAATCTGCAGGAATGGAATGTAAACCTGTCTGAGATATACATATATCTATCCTGAGACAATAAGAACTAGATGGAGCAGGGGGGCTTTTTCTGCCGACAATCTTTTAAGTTTCTATGTAATCCTACATAAATATATGTCTTTGTGGTTTAAATGTTAAATAACCACGTCAAATAACAAGCAACAACAAGTTTTCCGCGCGACCCCACTTGAAGTCCTGCCTGTCCCATAGGCTCCGTTTTATGCTCGGGCACATTCTGCCGTTTGTCCAAAGAACTGACATGGCAGTTCTTTGGGCGGACGGCGGAAGCTGCCTGAGCATAGGATGGAGCCTATGGGACAGGTGGAACGTCAAGTGGGGGTGTGCGTCGGAATCTGCTTGAAGTTCTCCACTTGGAATCCATAGTGTGCACATGCCCTAAAGGAATAACCTGATCCTCCAGCTGAACATATGAAGGTTCTGTGGAAGGTCTGATGAATTATCTACCAAAGTTCAATAGTGAGTGGTGAGAGTCCGAATATGTAATGTGGCTCCATGCCTTAAAGCGGAACAGGTCCCAAGAACATTGGAGGCAGAGCCAAGGAGAACAGTTTTGTTACACTGAGCCAGAGACAGGACCTGTATAGAGATATCAGAACTTTAGAAAGAGGAGGAGACATGGCTATTCAACAGAAGAAAGAGAAATTTGCTATGTTCTTACTGAGGAAGTCATGTTGTGGGATCAGTTTGTTCTGGGTTGTAGAAATCAGCCATTGCAGAAAAGCCGACATGAGAATGTGAGTTGACCACACACCAGATGTTGAAGGAAGACACTCTAGAAGAGGAGAAGCAAGTTGGGACAATCACAGTGGCCCAGCAAGTTCTAATGCTGTTAGAAAAAGACAATAGCAAGAAAGCCCAAATGGCTTCTCTAGAAAGACGTGTGAAGTGGGAATGTGCAAAGATGAAGGCAAACAGAGCTTGCAAGAAACTGGATTAATTTGTCTTAGAACAAAGAGTTCTCAGTAACGAGGTGCCGACTTCAAACTAAGGACCCATAGACAAATATTCTTAGACGGCAGACACACTTTGTTCCCAGGTTGGAATTTGGGTGAAGGCCTGTGTTTACTTATCGGCATGTCTTTTGATGTGGGCGAGGTTTGGTAAACTTGATGCCAAATTTGGTTAAAATCACAAACTTGGCTCTCAGTGGCTGGAACTTTGAGGATGCTGGCCGTAGAGTATGTGGAAGGGAGCACCTGCTAGAGTGGTTATTATAAGTGAACTCAGCCCATGGCAGCAGAGAAACACAATTATCTTGATGGCTTGAGGTGAAGTGGTGAAGATAGTTGCCCAAAATCTGATTCACCTGTTCCACCTGGCCATTGGATTGGGGATGGTAGGCCAAAGACAGGTGCAGCTTAATTTGGAACTGGGCACAGAGAGCATGCCAGAACTTGGAGGTGAACTGAACTCCCATGTCGGAGACCATACATAACTACATAGTATGGTTGAAAAAAGACACATGTCCATCAAGTTCAACCAAGGAAGGGATGGATGAAGGAAAATAGGATGAATGATGGGTAGATTGGCATACCATGTAGACAGAAAATGTGTTGAATGACTAGGGAAGCTAGTTCGGTTGCCCAAGGAAGGCCTGAAAGAGGAGTGAAATGAAAAATCGGTCTACTACGACTTACAAAGCAGCCCGAAGAGAGGGGAAGATCAGTGACAAAATCCATGGCAATATTACACCAGGGAGCCTCAGGCACAGGAAGTGGCAACAGGAGACCAGCAGGCTTTTGGTGGGAGCTCTTATTGCAAGGACAGTCCGGGCAAGGGGCCATCTTAAGCAATAATGCTGGGAGATGAGATTGAGGGATCTGGTTACCCCCAAATGGCCAGCAATACAGGAGGCATGACCCCAGTTCAAAATCTGTTTACTTGAGCATGTTTGCATATATATATGTCTTGCCTGGAGGGATCTCACTTAATTTCACCAAGCCGCTGTGACGAGGCACCATGGGAATTATGTATTGAGGATCTAGAATCGAGTCTGTGGCATCCGATGCCCTAGACAGTGCGTCAGCCTTGTCATTCTTGGCTGCTGGATGGAAATGGAGAGCGAAATTAAAACGAGTAGGAGAGGGACCAGCGGGCCTGGCGGGTTTAGGCGCTGTGTGGGCTGCAGATAAACAAGATTTTTGCGATCTGTATAAATCATCACTGGATGGAGTGCCCCTTCCAACAGATGCCTCCCAATTTTTTTAAGGCTAACTTGATAGCCATGGCTCTCTGCTCAGCTCTGCTCTGGTGGATCCAGTTTAGAGAATATCTTGGTAATCTTATTCAGGCCCCTGTAGTCAATGCAAGGCCGCAAGGACCCATCCTTTTTGTCCACAAAAAAAGAAGCTGGTCCCGGCAGGAGATGATAACTTGCAGATGAAACCCCTCTTAAGGTTTTCATTAATATAGGCTGAGATCTCCATCTTGGGCCCATGACAGAGGGTACACCCTGCCACAAGTAAGGGAAGTTCCGAGCATCAAGTCCATGGGTCATTCAGCCAGTGCGTTGAAAGACTTTGCCTGTTTTTTTTGCAGAAGACATCTGCAAAGTCATGGAAGAGTGCAGGCAGTTTGGAGGATCCAAATAGTTTTTTTTTATTTCAATCATTCTTTATTACATTTTTCAATAAAAATATTTACATACAAAGCAGGGACCAGCACAACCCGAGTCCCTGCCAATATATACAGATACATTTTCGCACAAGGGTAGATCTTGCCCGTAAATCAATCCCAAAATCCAGATGTACAAAAATAAAACATCCTTATATAATCTGGATATATACACATTATATTTTAACATAAGACCCATGCCCCAGTGCCATGTATCATTCCACCACGCATGACATTACCTACAAAACCCCAGACCCCCCCCCCCCAACCCTGGGGACCAGTGAGAGAGATAAGAGAAGGAAAAGAATAAACAAACGAAATATTCCAAAGGAAAAAAAAACAAGAACAAAAAAACAACTAAAATATTTACTCAAAAGTTGCCTAAGCACAGGATTCATTTATCGATGCCATCTTTGCCACATTCTCTGATGGCATTTCAAACCAACTATACTACGTGAATAATACATTTTTTCATATCTATATATTTTATCAACCAGTTATTCCCATTCCTGAGTAGCAGGGGCATCCTTCTCAATCCAGTGTCTCATCAAAATGATCCTTGCAATAAGCAGTAATTTTGCTATAATAATCTGTTGTTCGGGAATATAGATAGTACAGCCCAGAATCAAAGTAAGGGAACAGTCACCTTTATGCGATCTCGGATCCTATCCACTATCTTGCTCCAATACCCCTGTATCACTCTACATTCCCATAATAAATGAACATCATTAGCCTCTAGTGCTCCACATCGTGAGCAAGCTGACAGAGGGTTTATCCCCATCTTATAAAGAGTATATGGAGAATAATATATTCTTTTTAAAATTTTAAACTGTGGCAGTCGGTGATTCGTATTAACAGTGACCTTTTTACTCATGCTTGTAATATTAGACCATTCGTCCTCGGAAATTGTGTCAATGACCCGTTCCCATTTATATTTACTCTCCTTTTGTATTTTTTCCGTGTAGGTGTTAAGAATAAACTTATATAAATTCCCCAGTTCACCTCTTCTATTCCCCCTAGGACGGGATAAATTAGTGATAACTTCATGTGATTGTACAGTAAATACTTACTTTTCTTTTGCGCATCTAACTGCGTGACAAAGCTGCAAATAATAAAACAAGTGCTGTATTTCTAGTGGAAATTTTCCTTGCAAAGATTCAAAACTCAGCAGGGATCCATCTTCAAATATCTGTGTTACCTCCATAATACCCTTCTTAATCCAGAATTCTTTAGTGTCCATCTTAGCTAATTCGGCTAAGTGCCGATTATCCCATAGTGGGGTGAATAGTGCTCCCCTTAATTGAACATATCTTCTTAACATTATTCCATGTTTTACTCCATAGCCTCCGATATGTCATCTCTATTTCCTCATTCTTACCTGTATCTAGTGCACTCAAAAGGTTTCTATGAGAAATTCTTTTCGGACCAATAACATGAGACCCTATTACTGAGTAATTGTTTCTTAAAATATTCTGTAGCTGAATTGCCAAAAAATAAAATTTTAAATCTGGCAGTGATAGCCCCCCTATCTTCTCTAACACTGTAAGATGACTGTAACGTATCCTAACTCGCTTTCATCCCCATATTAACCGGTTCAGCAATACCTCTATCAACTTGAACCACTTGTCTGGGATCCATATAGGAGTAGAGCGGAGTACATAAAGAATCTGTGGTTGTAAAACCATTTTAACTAAAGACATACGGTCTGCCTGAGATAGTCTCAGCCAAATCTCTATTTTTTTTTCCAACCTGGACAGCAACGGCTTTAAATTATATTCAACAAATTTTTTGGGATCTGATGTCAGATTTATCCCTAGGTATTTAAGACATTGATCTTCCCCCTACTCTCTTGAACCCATAGTCAGGCATATGATCATCCTGTCCAACCATCAAGAGGGAGGACTTAGTCCAATTGATCTGCAGACCAGAAATTAACCCAAACTTTGCAATACATTCCATCACCTTAGGGATGGCCCTCCGAGGATCCCGGACCGATATCAACATACCATCCGCATGTAATATTATTTTCCCTTGAGGCCCTCTAAGACCAAATATTGCCAAGGGTTCAATGTATAATGCATAGAGAAAGGGGGACATGGGGCATCCCTGCCTGGTCCCGCCAGAGAGGTCACCATTGACCACCAGTCTCGCCCTGGGAGAATCATACATCATCCTAATCCATTGAATCATAGTTGACCCAACCCCAAAAGCCTCGAGGGCCCTCCAGAGGTAGCCCCACTCAACCCTGTCAAAGGCTTTGACAGCATCCAACGACAGGATGCAGCAGGGCCCTGTTCCTCCTGATTTCCATGTTAATAAACGCCAATCTTTCTGGCATAAAGCCATTTTGATCTTCATGGATTAGGGAACTGATAACACTTCTAAATCTTAAGGCAATAATTTTAGCAAACCACTTTATGTCTGAATTTAATAAAGAAATTGGCCGAAAAGAGTCAATCTCTCTAATTTCTTTGTCCTTCTTAGGAAACACGACTATTGTAGCCTCAAGCCTAGAAACTGGTAATTTTCCTGTAGCACAAGCATCAGTAACCACTTCATGGAATATTGGCAGGATATATCCAGAATATTTTTTACAAAACTCGGACGGAAGTCCATCTGGACCAGAGGCCGAGCCGTTAGGAAGTCCACTCAGTGTATTTTGTAATTCAGATATAGTAATCACCCTCTCCAAACCCGATCTCTGTTCCTGAGAGAGGCTAGGGAGGTCTAGCCCGGAAAAAAGATCATTAAGTTGGTCTTCTGTGGCCTCTTTTTCAGCAGTATATAACTTATTATAGAAATCCATAAACTCATCTCTTATCTTAGATTGGTCTCTAGTCAAGTTTCCTGACTTATCCCGGATCTCCTCTATGGCTCCCCTAGTGTCTTGAGCCTTGACAATGTCTGCCAGCATTTTATTCGGCTTTCCTCCCTCTATAAAAAATCTGTAATTCTGAAAGAAAATTTTCTGTTGTGCTTTTTCCTGCATAAAAATTGAGTATTGTTCCTCGGCCTCATTTAGTAATTGGAAATTCACCTTAGAGGAGTCTCCATAAAAATCAGACTGCAGTTTCCCTATCCGATCCTCTAGTTCCGTCTCTCTAGCTCTAAATTTACATTTAGTAATCTGAATTTCTTTAAACAGTAAACCTCTAATAAACGCCTTTTAAGGCATCCCAGATGATCGGGATTGGAGCAGACCCTTTATTGATCTGCCAGAAGGCTCGAATCTCAATGCCAATATTCCCTTCCGTGTGTATAAAATTTAACCAGTATGGGTTAAGCCGGAACACTCTCCTCCCAAGTATACGAACCCCATCAAGGTCAAGAGAAAGTAAAAGTGGTACATGATCTGATACTGTTTTAACTCCATAGGACATGTGAGAAATAAAATTAATGGCATCGCGGTTACATAGTGACATATCTATACGTGAAGCAGATCTGCGAAATGTATTGTAACACGAAAAAACTTTCTCGCTACCATACAGAGACCTCCAAACGTCCGTCCAGCCCACCTCCCGAGCTAGTTTTGCTAGGGGGGAGTGCTGCACAGAGGTGCGTCTCTCACCACTGCTTCTACCTAATTCAGGATTCATCACCACATTAAAGTCTCCTTTAATAACTAACGGGATACCAACTTTATTGTGTAAAAAAACAATCAGAATAAGTAGAACTTCAAAAGAAAAATGAGGGGGGATGTACACGAAGGCTAAGACGGCTTCAACACCTTCTAGAACACCATAAAGAAAAATAAATCGTCCTCTATTATCTACCCTTCTCTCCCTTTCCTGGTATTTATTTGTCTATGAATATACAGCGAGACACCTGACCAGTATGTAGAATAGTATGAATGAATTTCCAATGCAGCCCTCCTAAGTCGCACTTTATATAAGGTTTCTGAAATTAAATGCGTCTCAACTAGGCACACAATTGCAGGTAGATGTCGGTTGATTGCATCAAAAATAGCAATCCGTTGTTCACGTTCTCCCATTCCTCTAATGTTCCATGTAACAATCTTAAACATCGTCTATCATATGAAAGGGAGAGAAGCAAACCGTAGAATCCACCCAAAAAAAATAAAAAATAAAATAAAGTCCCTCCGTCCACCTCTCTCCTGGTCCCCGTGGTGCCCGCCCTCCCCCAGCCCAAACTCCCTCCCCCAGCCCAAACTCCCTGCCCAGCCCATAGTCCCTCCCTTATCCCCCCCATCTAGCTGGCTCACCTAACATCGCGAACCTCTACTCTTTTACTTACTCCCCCGGGTAGACCCTCCACCCCCCCCCCCCCGCCCGACCCAAATCAATGACTCTCATTTATAAGTCTGGGAACAATCTTTTGTCCATTGAAAGATACATTCTTTAAATCCCTCATTTTATGGAGAATGGTATCCCTATCCTTTGACATCAAAGTTTTGACTATCGGGGTCCTAGGGGGTGCCCCCGGAGGTGGTGCCTTATTCAGAATTCTGTGTGCCCTCTCAATACTAAAGTTACTCGATAAGTGTTCATTTCAGACTGTTTCTTCTAGCCACCTATGAATAAACTGTTCCGGGGGATTTCCCTCTACCCCTTCCGGCAGACCCAGGATCCAAATATTTGACCGGCGTGACCTTTCCTCTAGATCAGTGACTTTATCTTGTAGTGTCTTATTGTCTTTGGACAGCATATCTAATTTACTCAGAACCTCCTTCATTTGTTTTTTAAGACCTGGGACCGCCTTCTCCACACCTACTATGCGGTCCCTTATTTTATTCAAATCATCACGGATTATGGAGGAATCGCTCACCAGCCCACCAATCTGTTCTTTAACCTCCAGCAGACCATTATTACACTTCTGCACCTCCATTAAGATACGCTCCAATACAGACGGAGAAAGTTCATCATGGCCCGCACCACCACCGGCTCCCTTGATTTCTAGGGCGTCCAATCTTACACCCTGAATTTCTTTTGACAGAGCAGGGGAATTAGCCTTTTGGCCCAGAGTCTTATTGCTAGCCATCGGAGAAGGGGTTTTCAAAAATTTATTTAGCGATTGAGATCCACCCGATTTTCTAGTGGTAGCTTTAAATGGCATTACACTTCGATTTAGACAAATTCCAGTCAGATCACTTCACCACTACCATTCAAATCCTATCCCAATTAACATTTAACACATTAGATATCGGGTTGGCCAAGAAAAGAAAAAGTAAACCTGTTCTATTAAGTCTTTTCTGCAAGACACAGTATATTTTCCCTCGGTGCTTACAGTACCTTATTCCATCACCTTTTTCTCTCAGAAGTCAGTATATGGTATGAGCATCTAAATGTACCGCTCCAGATACCCAACCTTTATACTAGAATCTAATGAGAGACAAGGAGTGACTTCATTTATGACTGTATTGCCTTGTCAGAGCTATAAGTGCACCTTTACAGTTGTTATCCCCTTTCATGTATCACCATTCCCTCCTCCTCCCAAAATCAGTAGTAGGAAGAATACAGCTAGAGAACAACACCCAGCACATATAAAGATGTCAATACTGTATCAATTAATATGCTAAAGAGTTAATCCCCCAGGCTTTATGATAGTAAAAAGAAAAGAGAATTTCATACATCAAGGAAGGTCATCAAATAACATAGAGCACCGTTACCCCCAGCTTTTCAAGAGAACAATAGAGAACCATGACTCTATACACTGTATTAGAAGAAAGAGGAGGACTCTATTACATTTACATTCATTAAGTATCTGCGACCAGAGCATAACAGTGCCCAGTGCTCTAATCATTTAGCAAGGTCATTATGTCCTAATAGATATAGTACTGAGTGAGTCTCTCCTGTGTGAGTTCTTTGATGTTAGAGACCTAAGTCTCTCGAAAATACAGCATGTATAGCTTCAAGCGTTCACAGTTCTATTCTCACAAACTTATCTGAGGGAGTTAAGACTCTGTTGCTGGATGGTTTATTATATAGTCCTCTTCTCCTCCCCCATGCAAGGATAGACATCTCAGGCTCCTTGATGAGGATCCAAATAGTTGAGGTGATTGTGAAAGCAGGAGACAGGAACCATTGGATTGCTGTCCACAACCAAAGCAGACCCAGAAGTGTAGTGTTAATTGAGCCAGGGGAAAAAAACCATTCTCTTAATATAAGACCCCCACCTGCATGCAAAGAGACAGTTTGAAGTGCTGGTTGACACAGAAGAGAACTTGCCCATTGACAAGAGATGGAGAGGGACTTGGCCAGTGGGGTAACAGGCAGATTGTACCGGACAACAAGGGAAAGATGGATAAAGTCTGCAATCTGCAGACAGGTTCAAGAGGGAAGGGTCAGGGTGACCATCATGATCAAAGCAAGAGAGGAGGTATCACTACCCAGGTTCACTGGTCCTACGAGGCCTAGGCTCTGCAGTTCCCCAGATTGATAGGACACTCCTTCAGCTGGTGCCCCTTGGCCCCGCAGTAGGCACACAGACCCAGGTTCCGACGACGTGTCTTTTCCTCTTCAGATAGACCAGTTCTTTCAACGTGCATGAGCTCTTCCTGTAGTGCCGTGGATGCAGGCTGGAGTGGGTGTTGGAAGTCTGGAGACAACCAAAGATCTTGGTAGAGATGGGTAGGCTTTCGCTGCTGATGCATCTCCTGCTGCCGTTCAACAAAGCAGGTGTTAATATTAGAGGCCAGCATAATGAGGTCCTCCAAGCTGCTTGTCAAATCATGACCACGCTCTTCCCGTGGTGCCATGGATGCTGGCTGGAGTGGGTGTTGGAAGACTGTTAACATCCAAGGCGTATACGTAAAGGTTCTCGCTTCCTAGGTTCTGGAATTTTCACTACCCAGGTTCACTGGTCCTATGAGGCCTAGGCTCTGGAGTTCCCCAGATTGATAGGACACTCCTTCAGCTTGTGCCCTTTGGCCCTGAAGTAGACACACAGACTCAGGTTCTGATGACGTGTCTTTTCCTCTTCAGATAGACCAGTTCTTTCAACGTGCATGGGCTCTTCCCGTAGTGCCGTGGATGCAGGCTGGAGTGGGTGTTGGAAGTCTGGAGACAACCAAAGAACTTGGTAGAGATGGGAAGGCTCTCGCTGTTGATGCATCTCCTGCTGCCATTCAGCAAAGCGGATGTTAATATGAGTGGCCAGCATAATGTGGTCCGTTGCTGGGCAAATCATGACCAGAAAGTTCATCTTTAATGAATGCCACAGGATAGGGGACAAGTAAGAGATCGCAGGGGGGTCTAAACTCTGTACCCCTGCCAATCTCTGTATCTAGCCCCCGGTTTCTTTGCTATGAATACAACCACGGGTCAAATCATATAGGACATGTTAATTTTCCCGGCACAACCTCTTTAAGGGCTCCACAGCCAGGCACACTGTCACAGAGTTATTAAGGTGTTAAGTAAATGGGTGTGACCACAACTGTGCTGGGTATTCAGTGTCAGGAATTTAGTTTCGTTTCTTCCTTCTTCTGTCGGCCATGGCTTCTGCTACTCTGAGAGACGAGCTGCTCTGCGCCATCTGTTTGTCTGTATTTAAGAATCCTGTAATGCTGAGATGTGGCCACAACTTCTGCCGGGTCTGTATTGGTCGTGTGCTGGATACACAGGACGGGGCTGGAGTTTATTCCTGTCCTGAATGCAGAGAGGAGTATCAGGAGCGGCCTGCACTGATGAGGAACATAAATCTCCATAATGTAGCAGAACGTTTCCTGGTTACTCAGCCAGAACAAGCGGAGATCACCGGGATCTGCTGCACTTACTGTGTGGACTCTGCTGTACCTGCTGTGAGATCCTGTCTGCACTGTGAGGCTTCTCTGTGTGATAAACACCTGAGAGCTCACAGCAAGTCACCAGAACACGTCTTATCTGAGCCCAGCACTTCCCTGGAGAAGAGGAAATGTTCTGTCCATAAGGAACCTTTAAAGTACTATTGTACTAAGGACGCCAACTGTGTCTGTGTGTCTTGTTATATGATTGGAGAACACAATGGACATAAAATGGAGTCACTAGATGAGGCCTCTAAAAAAAAGAAGGAAAAACTGAGAAATGTTCTCCAGAAACTGATGACAAAGAGAGAGGAGACTGAGGAAAGAGTCCAAAGTGTGGAGGAGCGCAGGAGAAAAGCTCAAGGAAAAGCAGCTGGAGAAGCTGAGAAAGTCACTGCCCTGTTTACAGACATCAGGAGACGGCTGGACGACTTGGAGAAGAGGGCTCTGAGGGAAATCTCCAGGCAGGAAAAGGAAGAGTCACTGTCACTGTCTGTTCTGATCCAGCAGCTGGAAATAAAGAAGGACGAGCTGTCCAGGAAGATGAGGCACATTGAGGAGCTGTGTAACATGGCGGATCCACTGACTGTCCTAAAGGAACCAGACATCGGTGACTTGTGTGATCCTGAGGAGGGGGGAGGTGATGAGGACACAGAGGGACATGATAGACAGACCCATGATGTAGATGATCTGGATATGACTGTGATCTCAGACACATTCCGCACATTATGTGACATAATATCAGGTATAAGGATTGGGATCTATGGGGAGGATCCTGCAGACATATTACTGGATCTAAACACAGCTCATAATAATCTCCTTATATCAGACGACCTGAAAACTGCAACCTGGACACGAGAGGAGCAGAATCGTCCAGAAACAGCAGTGAGATTCCAGTATTGTTATCAGGTGATGAGCAGCAGGAGATTCTCTTCAGGGCGACATTACTGGGATGTGGAGATCAGTAGATCAGGGAGTTGGAGGGTGGGGATGTGTTATCCCAGTATAGGCAGGAGGGGATATCGGTCAATCATTGGAAATAATAACAAGTCCTGGTGTATGTGGAAGTATATTAATCAGTATTCAGTGATACATGATAGAAAAGAGATCCAGTTACCTCACCAGATCTCCAGTAATAGAGTCAGGATATATCTGGATTATGAGGCCGGGCAGCTGTCCTTTTATGAGCTGTGTGACCCCATCAGACACTTACACACCTTCACCGCCACCTTCACCGAGCCCCTTCATGCTGTATTATATGTATATTGGGTAAATAGTGGTGGACACTATGAAGATAGTTGGTTAAGGATTAAAACCTAAAATAAATCTGTAATCAGAATTTTCTATTTGTTAAACACAATTATAAGCATTTTCTATTTCAATCTCTTTATTAAAGTTTTATCAAGAATTGAAATATACATAAATGATTAAATAGCAAACAAACCGGAGCGTGTCTGTGGTTATTTTCACATATTCATAATACAATAGTCACAATATACCGACAGACACCGTCGCGTAAAGGAGAAGTTCAGGCAAAAGTATTTTTTAATATGTTATTACATATAAAAAGTTGGACAAATTTCTAATATACAGTAATTATGGGAAATGCACATAATGCATTTATGCGCATAGTGCATTTATGTGTAGTAGATCAGACAGAGTTCAATTTTCCTAAAAAAAAAAAACGGTGATGTCACAAATCAGAGCAGAGCTGGGTTTAATTTCCATGAAGCGTCCAGCAGGGGGCGCAGTGTATGAAGAAATTACATAGTAAGAATAACTATATCACAAGTGCCACCAGCCCCATCCACTTGTGGTGCAGCTGCCTCCGTGCCAGCAGCCCCCAGTGAACACCCTCTAAAGACCCCCAAGTTACCACCCTTCACAAGTGCTAGCAGCCCCGTCCACAGTGCATAGGACGGGACTGCTGGCACTTGTATGCCCCCCTCCGTGCGGACAGCAGACCCCAGACCAGCGTCCCCCCCCCCCCCGTGCGGACAGCAGACACCAGACTAGCGTCCTCCCCCCCCTCAAGGACTCCATAGCTTACCCCCAGCACACCGCCTTTCTCGGGTGCCCCCCGAATCGCACTTCAAGGAGGTGCACATCCTTCTGTGATGCGGCTTCTCTCTCTTCTCTCGCTGCAGTACGGGAGAGGAGAGAGAGCAGGGAGAAGCCGCATCTTAGGAGGATGTGCACCTCCTCGCAGTGCGGTTCGGGGGGCAACTGGGGAAGGAGGTGTGCTGGGTTAAGCTATGGGTTCCTTAGGAGGGGGTCGCTGCTCTGAGGTCTGCTGACGTGAGACAGCAGACCCCAGAGCAGCGACACCCCCCCCTAAAGGACCCCATAGCTTACCCCAGCACACCTCCTTCCCCGGGTGCCCCCTGAACTGCACTGCGAGAAGGTGCACATGCTCCTGTGATGCGGCTTCTCCTCGCTCTCTCTCCTCTCCCGTACTGCAGCGAGAGAAGAGAGAGCGGGGAGAAGCCACATCACAGGAGGATGTGCACCTCCTCGCAATGCGGTTAGGGGGGCACCCGGGGGAGGCGGTGTGCTGGGGGTAAGCTATGGGCTCCTTGGGGGGGGGGCTAATGCCGGTCTGGGGTCTGCTGTCCGCACGGGGGGCCGAAACGCCGGTCTGGGGTCTGCTGTCCCTCGGGGGGGGGGGGGGGGGGGGGCACTACAAGTGCCAGCAACCCCATCCTATGTGCCGTGGATGGGGCTGCTGGTACTTGTGATATAGTTATTCTTACTGTGTAATTTCTCCATACACTGCGCCCCCTGCTGGACGCTTCATAGGAATTACACCCAGCCCTGCTCTGATTCGTGACGTCACTGTTTTTTTGGGAGAATTGAAGTCTATCTGATCTACTAAATTGAGGGAAATAGCACTTTATGTGCATTTCCCATAATTAGTGTATATTAGAAATTTGTCTAACTTTCCTTATGTGATAACATATTAAAAAATACATTTTGCCCGGAGTTGTCCTTTAATACTATACAGATAAAGGAATACAACAACAAAATCTAACAGAGTGCATCCACCAGGCTAAACATTCCAATATACATTATGTCCAAAGCTTCTTTATGATAAACCAATAAAGTAATCATTTGTCGAAAGAAACATTATGGCGAAAGTGTGTGCTCTGTCTACATGGATGCCATATCCTATGAAACAGAAACCACACCTGCTCCAATCCACCTAATTTAAAACACAGGTGAGTAGGCGCAGGTCATCCACCACAAGAGACAGATATTATAAAATTTTATAAGCAAAACAATAAAATACATAAAAGGGTAAAAGTACAGTGCTTTTACCCTTTTATGTATTTTATTGTTTTGCTTATTAAATTTTAAAAGATGTGATCGTGGAGGGGAGGGGAGATCCCTTCTTCTTACTGGGCCAGGGCTCAGCGTCAGACTGACGCTGATCCCGACTCAGTAATCCATAGATCTGGGCTGCAGCAGCCCAGAGTAATACCGCACTGATCTAATCGATCAGTGCTTAACTATACTGCTCTGATCTCTAGGATAGATTACTGCAGTAATAATAAAAGTCCTGTGGGGGACTAAAATCTATTAAAAAAAAAGTGTGGTAAAAAAAATTTTTTTATTAAAATCACCCCCTTTCCCCAATTTATAAATAAAAATAAACAAATAAACAAACATATTTTGGATTGCGGGGTGCGTAATTGCCTGAACTATTCAATTATCACATTCCTTATCTCGCACGATAAACGATGTAAGAGCAAAAACCCACCAAAGTGCAAAATTGCTAATTTTTTTTGTCACATCAAATCCAGAAAAAAATGTTGTAAATACGCAAGCAAGGGACTGATAGAAAGTACAGATCATGGCGCAAAAATTTACACCTCACACACGTTATAAGTATCAGAATAGAGCAATTTTAAACAAATTTTAAAAGGTTTAAATTTTTTAAAAGCCCTCAAATAAAATAAAAGTTGAAGTCACATATCATTCTAATTGTACAGACTTGAGGAACGTAGATAACATGTCAGTTTCATCATAGGGCGAACAGCGTAAACACAAAACCCCCTGAATAGAAAACTATATTTTTTTTTTCAATTTCCCCACGCAAATAATTTTTTTCTGGTTTCGCAGCATTTTTTATGGAAAAATTTAATCTGTCATTGCAAAGTACCATTGGTTTCACAAAACATAAGGGTTCATGTGGGTCTGTAGGTGAAACAAATGCAAGTGTTATGGCCTTTTAAACCTGGGAAGGAAAAAACTAAAGTGCAAAAGCGAAAATTATTCCGGCAGGTGCCAAAGATTTGTAATTTACTTCTAAAAAAAAAAAATTTCCTGTCTTCCAATACTTATCAGCTGCTGTATGTCCTGCATGAAGTGGTGTATTCTCTCCAGTCTGACACAGTGCTCTCTGCTGCCACCTCTGTCCATGTCAGGAACTGTCCAGAGCAGGAGAGGTTTTCTATGGGGATTTGCTGCTGCTCTGGACAGTTCCTGACATGGACAGAGGTGGCAGCAGAGAGCACTGTGTCAGACTGGAAAGAATACACCACTTCCTGCAGGACATACAGCAGCTGAAGTACTGGAAGACTTTTTTTAAAAATTTTAATAGAAGTAAATGACAAATTATTGGCACTTTCTGGCACCAGTTAATTTGAAAACCAGTTTTTTTGGTTGTTTTTTTTGCTGAACTACCCCTTTAAAACAACCCAACATTTAGTAAAACTAATAAGATCTAAGATGTTAGTGAAAATAAATAACTATAAGTACATTGATAGTATACAAAAAGAGCAAAAACAAGGCTTCAGCTGAAATTCATAATTTAATTTTCACATAAAAATTTAAAAACAACATATATCACATGATTCAAAAAAAGTTACAAAAGATTACAAAATGGCATCCTACAAACACACCGCCTCTACTCATGAAATACTTGGTTAAAAATGCCTAATGTCCGCAGTCAATTGTGTATTACTATCTCTAATACATAATAGAGGGCCTCCCAAAATAGGAATAAAACATAATTCTGGTCACTATTTGTAGACACAAATCTATCAAATCACATTGACTCACCCATGGCAGTGTGGTAGTACTTGACCCCTACGCACGTTTCGCGTGGCTACGCTTCCTCAGGGGGCGTGTCTATCACCCTGTCCTTCGTGCTTTATATATCGTATAAAATAACCACTTCCGGGGTATCGGCGCGTGTCATGGGAGGGCCGGAGATCGCGTCACATCATCGCTGAAACGCACATCCATGGCGTGGAACCCACATGGACATGCGCACAGCGATTCAGAGGCCGGTGGGAACTGACGTCCTTGCCCTGAATCCCAGGGCATGCGCACAGCCGCAAATGGGGACTTAGAAAGAAAACCACTATAAACTATCTCATCTATGGAGGGCCTGCTCATATTGAACAGTGACAGGTAATGTGAGTGTTCTAGCACATCTAATACTTAATATAAAGTGCCAATGTGCACAATTAACAAAACCATGAACTGGAGAGAATGGAACGGCTGCACATCCCATCTATGGCTGATACTAATGCCGCTAGGCCTATATTAAAAATCAACACCAGAGTGTTTGTATATGAATTGATCAAGCCATATTGCCCCGTGTACCACCGCACAGGTCCTCTGGTCCACACGGGTCCCTACGCTAACTCCACACCGTGTCGGTCGACGACCGCCAACCCCGCAAAGCGTGCTTGGTTCTGGTGTGGTGTTTTTGGGTCTGGTCCTGTGGCATGGGGGTTGCAGGGCCGTTCCATGGCCTCCCGTTCCCTGACTGTGCACGCCTGCGGGGGTGGTGGCCACTGACCGGCACGGTGTGGACTTAGTGTAGGGACCCATGTGTATCAGATACCGGCACGAGGTACATGGGGCAGTATGGCTTGATCAATTCACATACAGAATTCTGATGTTTTTTATGCAGCCGAGAGGTACTAGTATCAGCCATAGGTGTGAGGTGCAGCACTCTTTTTCTTCCCTGAACCATTAACAAAACCATAATCACTCGAATAAAGACTAAAAATACGTAAAGTGTAAGATATGATTATGAACAATTATTTAGTGTGCATTTCATATAAATCAATAACGTGCCTCATCACTCGCCCGCCGCCCGCCTCATCGCTCGCCCCGGCCGCCCGATCAGCCGGTCTCTCAGCTCCCCCCCTCCGGGACTGCGCTCCTCCGAGCGCTCAGCACCTGTCAGGTCGCCGCCCCCTCACGCAACCTCTCCCTCTAGCAGGCCCAGTGACGTCATATCACTGAGCCTGCTGGATGGAGATGATGTGTGTGGGGGCGGCAGCGGCGGCCTGCTCCTCGCAGGCTGAAGAGGAAACAGGGACCCACTGGATGTTGCTGTATTAAGGTGAGTACAATGTTTGTTTTTTTTTTTTTTTGGGGGGGGGGGGGAAGAGCACAAGGGGGATTATTAATATTGGTGACAAAATAGGTGGGATTATTACTATGTGGGGTGGGGGGGCAAGGGGATATTACTAAAGCGGGGAGCACTCGGGGATATTACTATGGGGGGGGCAGGGGGATATTACTAAGGGGGGGAACAGGGGGATATTACTAAGGGGCAGA
>NC_091454.1:12063555-12133555 GCF_027789765.1 Dendropsophus ebraccatus | reverse complement strand
CTATACATCAGTCCATTCTGCAAACCGAAAAACAAAAACACCCACGACGGCCCCTTAAAAGGGATTTACGGCCTCTGACTGAAAGTTTTATTAAGCCTGTTATATCACAAGTCATTTAATTATATCTTCAAAGAATAAAATGAACTCCCGCATAGAGACGCTTTGTGCTCTTAGCATTGCGTTTTTTTCTTTTTTTTTCTTATTTTCTTCCAATTTTTTTCCTCACCCGATCAGAATTCCTAATGGGCGTCTAATAAAATTCCGCTGTAAAGTCAGACTTTGCTGCCGAAGCACTAAAATGACAGAAAAACGCTGTGACACATTTACAGAACATGACAAGATCTGACCTTTCGGATCTAAGTGAATTCTGAAAGCATTCGGAGGAACATGTATATACATAAGTAGCATCAAAGTGCAAGAGGGCAGGGGACTTCTTGGCACAGACTACAAGGAGCAAGTAAAATCTCAGTTATTGCAACAGGGGACTGACCGGAAAGAACTCTAGATGCAACCAGGCCCTTGGGGGACCTTGTAGTGTGGCCCTTATGACTCTCCAAGTGTTTCAGTACCGGGAGCTAACCAATACGTTATTACAGGGACATCAATGACCAACACATTATGGACCACCTGTAGGAATTGGCTTGGAAATCTAGAACTACTTGGTGCAGCCGATCCAGCATATATACAGTATAAGAGGTACGAGTTCTGGTCAGTCATCATTGAAGGAACAAGTGCCTAATACATTATGGGGGGTATCTATGGACCCTTTGGCTATATCTGTGGGTGTGGGAGATTTAGGGCCAGTCAAAAAGTGAAAAAGATTAATGCCGGGTGATGGAGGTAACAGCTGCCCTTCGGTTTTGGTGTTTGAGGGTGCCCAAAAGCCAAAGCTGTATATCGTTATGGGGCATCGGTGAGTAACAACTTTGGGTGGGCAACAAATTTGTAGATTATTTATAGATTCTTGTCTTTTTAAACCTTATCAACTTTGCAACTATGTAGCTAGGTGTTCCTTCACCAAGGGTCCAGTTTGCTGCCCCAACCATGGTAAATAGCCTGTTGGCAACCAATGGCTTCCAGAACAATGTCAAACTGAGTAGGGCCCCCTCATATGTGCACCCTTTTCCTTGAGAAACGTTGAATTAGTCTGTTCTTATGACAACAATATTATTTTTGGATTGAAATTTTTGACTTGTTGGCACCCTCCCGCGCTCAGCACCCAGAGTGCTCCCCCACAAACTTCGAAGCATAGACTGTAAGGGACATCCAACTAGGGACATTTGCAACATCACGCATAGAAAAAGTGGATATATTCTCTCACAGAAGTGCTGCATAGTTTAAGATACTTTACCGGAGACAATGCATTTCGAGATGACAACGGTCTCTTCATCAGGTCTCAATATTCTAAATGTATAAATGCAACATCATTGTTGGTTGAGACCGTGTTACCGATTATTCATTGGCCCAGGAACATGTAGTGAATCTTTGGGATCTACCCACTAAATTATTATTTTGGGACTGTTGGTACTCCCTTGTGGCCCTCTCCCTAGATACACCCCTGCCTAAAGGCCCCTCTGCCACATGGAAAGACGCAAGTATTATACCTGTAACATGGTAGGTGCGGGTCCCGCTACAGATTTCTGATTGTCCTGGGAGTTTCCAGTAACTAATGTTTCTGTCCACCACAATATTACTTTGGGATTGGAGTTTTTGGGTTGTTGGCACACCCTGGCACCCAGCCCTAAGACACAGCCAGTAGCCATCCCCACATCTACTCTCCCCACCCCCGCACTTAAAGGCCAGTAGGAAAACCGATCTTTCTAGTTATTGTTTCTGTTCTATCCACCGCAATATTCTTTTTGGATTTGATTTTTAGATTGTTGGTATTAGAGATAAACAAACTTTTCAAAAGTTCACTTCAGCAGGTCCGCCAATTTTTGAAGTAAATGATCAGCTATGATCCGTGGGGGACACAGGAGACCTGGAGGAGGACATTAAGGGTGCCCAGACAGGTGAGCATACCCTATTTGTTTTTATGTCTTTTAAATTGTACGAACATGTTCCAAATTTTGCAAAAAGTTTGGTTTGGTACTGAACCTTAGTTTTGCAAAGTTCGGAACAAATCTTGGTTTGTAAGATTCAGTTCACTCATCTCCAGTTAGCACCCCTTGGCATTAAGCATCGGGACACAGCCAGTAGCCCTCACTACACCTACACCCTTGCTTAAGGACCCTTCAGCCACAGTTATAACTGTGACATAGTAGGTGGGGATTGTTGGCATCCCTTGGCACCCAGCCAGCCGCTCTCCCTACATCTACGTCCCTCCTTGAAGGCCTCTCTCTCATAGTATTGTAACATGGTAGGTGGACGCCCTGTTACCAGTTTTCCCTCGGGGCCCAAGAGCTTTATTTTCTTCTACTTTTAACCACAACATAATCTTTTTTTTTTTTTGGATTGGATTTTTTGGCAGGCCATTGCTACCCCCGGCTCATCTGTGAACCGTACAAGGCTTATCATAGGATAAAAAGCTTTCCGATGCAAGTAAAACCGAGAGAAAAGCCACCAGGTCATCCAACTGCACAATAAATCACGAAAACAAAACCAGATCTTTATTAGCCTGTAGAGAAGGGTCATTCTGGTTGCTCGGTAAATAGCTGACTTGGCAACATCAGTAGAGAAGTGACATAATTACTGCGGATAGTCCCTCATTAAAGGAAAGCAACTCGGAGAAACCATCAGCGCTATTCCTGCTAATGCCAATGGGCTCTTCATAGCTCAGCTATTAAACCTAGTACTTCTCCGTGGAGGTCCCCAGACACACTAACAATCAATATAGAACATAGTAGTTATTCATCTTTTTTTTAATAACTCATCAAAGAAAATTTAAGAAAAAGAAACTATTTTTAAAAGTTCCCAAATATTTAGAAAAATGTAAATCTCCATTTATAAATCCCGCACTCGGGATGACCAGAGTAAGGGTCCTATTATACGGGCCGACCACGGCCTGATCATTTTAGTAAACGAGCGCCAATCTGCTAGATTGGTGCTCGTTTACTGGACCTATTAGACTGGCAGTAAGGGCTGCATGGACATCGTTAGTGATGTCCATGCAGCCCTTGCCCAAACATCTAACACCTTACCTCTCCCCGCTCTCAGTCTTCTCTTCAGTGCTCCGCAGCTCCCCGATGCTCCGTCAATGACAGGACTCTGAGACGATGCAGCTGCCGGGACTGGGAAACTGCTCCGCACAGGAGAGAAGACCGGGAGCGGGAAAGAGGTAATGTATTAGGGGTTTGGGCAATCATCAGCCATCAGCCGTGCATCGCTATTACACGTAGCAATGCGCGGTCTCCACCCGACGATTTTAGGTCCAAACCTATACTAACCTATTCATTAGCCGATCGTTGTCTCTATTTAACCAAGCGATAATAGGCCCAATTGGCCCAATTCGATCGGTCCATGTAATAGGACCCTTAGACTAAGGACCAGAGCGTTCAATAGGTATGATCAGTCGATCACTAGATCATTTTAATGGCCCTTTCTTGCCATTGGCAGCACATCACCAATTATATGGGGAGATATTCGGCTGATGGTTTTTCATTGGCTTCGAATGGCCCGATCAGCCAATGAATGAACATTAGCTTGTTCGTCAACTGATCGCTAGTTTTAGTACTCAGACTATGGTTATGGGAAAAAAAATGGAAGGGGTAATCCAGCATAAGAAAATTGTATTTATGTAAATCTATCACCCCAAGATATATAGCTTACTAATATAGTGGTATCACTAATAGTACGGGCTTCAAACTTCTTTTGCGTGCTTCACCCCTGACAGGAAGTTGAAAATCAAAGAACTGCAAAACATGTATTGTCTCCAGCTCCCCCACATCACTGCAAAGCGACGAACTGAAAAAAGGGGCGGGCCGGCCAGGGCCCAACGGTGCAATGAGGGTGGTAGTGCTTTCTCTAGTACACCAAATCACCCTCATTTACATACTGTTTTCAAAAGTTTACATACCCCCGCAGAATTTTTGCTTTCTTTTCCTTTTTTCAGAGAATAATACCACAAAAACTTTTTTTCCCACCCATGGTTACTGGTCGAGTGAAGCCATTTACTGTCAGACTACGGTGTTTTCTCTTTTTAAATCATAATGACAACCAAAAACGTCCAAATGACCCCGATCAGAAGTTTACGTACCCCAGATCTTAATTCTGTGTATTGCCACCTCTAACATCAATGACAACTTGAAGTCAACCTTTATAGCATGGAATAACCCATAAAATTGTCTAGAGGGGTTCTTTAGGACATGATTCCTTAAAAAAAAAGACGAGTCATGTTCAAAGATTCCCTTCTTCTACAAAGAAGAAACAGGAGCAGAGTCCTCTGGGCCAAACATAATGATTTACTATCCACAGGATAGCTCATCAGTTACTGATCGGCAGGGTGCCAACATTCGGTCAGCTGTTCAGCGCCCACACTACACAGTGAATGGGGTTGGAGGCAATTTTTTCTGTTCCCTGTGTAGTGGTGGCCACACGCAGTACCTCGGCTTTAGAACCAGGTCAGTCAGTACACAGTCAACGGAGACAAATGGCTTCCAACCCCATTTACAGTGTAGCACGGGCACCAAACAACTGATCAGGTGTTGGCACTCCATCGATCCTGCGGCTAGCTTATCACTAGATTTTGCCCAGAAGACCTTTTAAAAGGATTAGGAGAGTTTTGGAGATCTGGAAAGAGGAAGAGTCATCACATATGAGTAGAGCCACCATCATGAGGGCAACCACCCATTCATGACCCACCAGTAGCTCCATAGAAGCTAAAATATTTTTCTAGGTAACAATGGGCAAACCTAGTTCCCAACGTGGTGCCTGTAACTTATATTAATCCAAATAATAGACCATCTTATGTTATAATCTAAAGATATGGCAAGACATCATGGCAGTACAGGTGGTACTGCTATATAGGACCAAGGGGCCTGAATGTACCTGAGGGCTAACACTTATCTATGACCTACCAGTAGCTCCATGAAACCATGGGAGCTTATGAGATCTCGGGAGAAGAGCAGGCATGACATACATATGGGTCCACCATCATGGCAATACAGGTGGTACTGCTACATAGGACCAAGGGGCCTGAATGTTCTTGAGGGCTACCACCTATCCATGACCTACCAGTAGCTGCATAAAAACCATGGGAGCTTTTGAGATCTCGGGAGAAGAGCAGTCATGACATACATATGGATCCACCATCATGGCAAAACAGGTAGTACTTCTATATAGGACCAAGGGGCCTGAATGTACCTGAGGGCTACCACCTATCCATAACCTACCAGAAGCTTCATGAGATCCATGGGAGCTTATGAGATCTGGGGAGAAGAGCAGTCATCACATACATATGGATCCACCATCATGGCAATACATGTGGTACTGCTATAAAGGACCAAGCAGCTTGAATGTACCTGAGGGCTACCACCCATCCATGACCTACCAGTAGCTCCATGGAAGCTAAAATGTTTTCCTAGGTAACAATGGGCAAACCTAGTTCCCAACGTGGTGCCTGTAACTTATATTGATCTAATAATAGACCATCTTATACATGTTATAATCTAAAGACCATTTCTCTGTGACTTTTTACAATCCCATTATATGACGTCACAACAAGGAGATGAAATATCTTATGCGGAATGTAATATTTTCATCCTCTGAAGAGATCCACATGATCTGGTAATGAATGAAGCGTTCTATCTCCTCCGCGTGCCTCAGGCAATGGAGGGAGTTGGAGATAAGCATATTATTTGACTCATGTAATGTACAGAAGCTGTCGTCTCATGCGAACATGTTAATGGAAGCTCCCTGGGGGCCACAGCCGAAGGCTCTACCCAGGATCATTTAAAAGCGCAGCTACTATCAGTGACCCTTATTAATCACCATAAATACTCGCTATGCATCTTATCTATGGAGATAAAGCCGAGTAGAACTGCACGCTCCGGCATTAGATTCACATATGTAAATGCTTATATACCTGCCAACTTGTCAGAACGCACAGCGGGGACTGTCATAAAAACAGCCTGGGTGACATCTTTTCCATTAGGCTGAACCCATTTCTATTGCATATGCCCATAACCTATAGCATGATCCACTGTATCACACCCCTAAATGACTAGACCCCTAAAACTAATGCAGAGTCTCAGACCAGATATACTAAATATGCGGCTTTTATTGTGTGTACGCCGGGGGGAGTATATACAGTAAGAGCTTGAACCTGTAGGTTGCTGTTGCACTGCTTGTTCAGCCCAGGAGAGGCCACTGCTAGTGTGAAAATGCTAGAGTAGGGACCATGTCTAGGGACCATGAGGACGCCTTAACGTGATGACATGGTACACTCTGTTTGATCAAATAGTTTGCTAAGATCCTCGTTTTTCAATATTTTAATATCTGTAGAGCAGGTTTTTATCGTGTGTACGACGGGAGGAGTATATACGGTAAGCACTTGAACCTGTAGGTTGCTGTTGCACTTTTTGTATTTTTGTCTGTACTTAAGCCACATGCAGTGTGAACAGAGACATAGAGGCGCTGCCAATTTTTCCCTTTTTTTCTGTTAAATATATAGAGACCCCAGAGCAGTCCTTCTTAATATATACAGAGCTCAGAACCTACAAATTACAGAATCTAGAACCCCCAGGATAAATACAGACCCCAAATTATAGCCCCTAAATAGATACAGAAATCAGACCCTATACAAATTCTGTAAATAGATACAGATCCCAGACCACATCCTCTATAGAAATACAGACCACAGACCCTTTAAATTTAGGGCCCTATTCCACCGGACGATTATCGTTTGCATAATCGTTAACAATTAACAATCTCAAACGACCGCTATTGCGAAAGACCTGAAAACGTTCACTCATTTCCATGGAACGATAATCGTTACTTATGATCGTAATTGCGATTGTTTTTTCTTCGCTATTTATTTGCTATTGCGTTCGTATCTATTGCAAACGACCGAACGATGTCTTATTCAATGCGAACGATTTGCGAATGTTTTGTGAACGAGCAACGATAAAAATAGGTCCAGGTCTTATAAAGCGATCAACGATTTCTCGTTCGGTCGTTAATCGTTAACTGCATTTCAACCGAACGATTATTGTTTAGATTCGAACGATTTAACGATAATCTGAACGATAATCGTCCGGTGGAATAGGGCCCTTAGACTCAAGACTTGGGATGGTCCGAACCGAGTTTGGTTCGGGTTCGTACGAACCCGAACCCTCAGTAATGATTCCCGCTGTCTGCCCGCTCCGTGGAGCGGGCAGATCCAGCGGGAGGACCGTCTGGAAAACTGGGAAACAGCCATAGCCATAGGCTGTATCCCAGTTTTCCAGGCGTTACTCCCACTGTATCCGCCCGCTCCACGGAGTGGGCAGACAGTGGGAATCTGCTGCCGAGCGTTCGGGTTCATACGAACCCGAACCTCGCCAGGTTTGGACCATCCCTTCTCAAGACCCTTTACATTCAGACTCAAGAATTCATAGATATTTCAAACCCCAGACCTCCTAAACATACACATATCTCTTTAAATTAATAGAGAACCCCTAATTACACATCTCACATCCCTTGAGCTAGATAGATGAAGACTAAACCACCTAAACAGATACAGACTGCACACCCTGAATACAGACAACAGACCAGCCTCCCCTATGGAAATACAGACCCCAGACCAGATGGCCAAACCACCTAAACAGATACAGACCCCCCCAGACCAGACCCCCTATAGAGATACAGACCCAAAACCAGCCATATAGACCCCAGACCAGACCCCCTATGGAAATACAGACCTCAGACCCTTTAGAAGGCCAAACCACCTAAACAAATACAGACTGTATACCTTAAATACAGACCCCAGACCAGCCCCCCTATGGAAATACAGACCCCATACCAGCCTCCTATGGAAATACAGACCCCAGACTAGCCCCCCTATAGAAATACAGACCCAAGACCAGCCATATAGACCCCAGACCAGACCCCCTATGGAAATACAGACCCCAGGCAAGCCACCTGTGGAAATACAGACCTCAGACCCTTTAGAAGACCAAACCACCTAAACAAATACAGACTGTACCCCCTAAATACAGACCCCCTATGGAAATACAGACCCCCCCAGACCAGACCCCCTATAGAGATACAGACCCAAAACCAGCCATATAGACCCCAGACCAGACCCCCTATGGAAATACAGACCTCAGACCCTTTAAAAGGCCAAACCACCTAAACAAATACAGACTGTATACCTTAAATACAGACCCCAGACCAGCCGCCCTATGGAAATACAGACCTCATACCAGCCTCCTATGGAAATACAGACCCCAGACCAGACCCCCTATGGAAATACAGACCCCAGACCAGCCACCCTATGGAAATACAGACCCCATACCAGCCTCCTACGGAAATACAGACCCCAGACCAGACCCTCTATGGAAATACAGACCCCAGACCAGACCCCCTATGGAAATACAGACCCCAGACCAGCCGCCCTATGGAAATACAGACCCCATACCAGCCTCCTACGGAAATACAGACCCCAGACCAGACCCTCTATGGAAATACAGACCCCAGACCAGACCCCCGATGGAAATACAGACCCCAGACCAGCCCCCCTATGGAAATACAGACCCCATACCAGCCTCCTATGGAAATACAGACCCCAGACCAGCCTCCTACAGAAATACAGACCCCAGACCAGACCCTCTATGGAAATACAGACCCCAGACCAGCCTCCTATGGAAATACAGACCCCAGACCAGCCTCCTACAGAAATACAGACCCCAGACCAGACCCCCTATGGAAATACAGACCTCAGACCTTTTAGAAGGCCAAACCACCTAAACAAATACAGATTATACACCCTGAATACAGATCCCACACCAGGCCCCCTATGGAAATACGGACCCCAGACCAGCCCCCCCTCCCCCCTATAGAAATACAGACCCCAGACAAAACCCCCTATGGAAATACAGACCTTAGATTATAGCCCATAGATAGATACACCGCTAAGACCCAATACAAACTCTACTAATAGGTACAGACACCAGACCCCCTAAACATACACATATCTCTTTAAATTAAGAGAACCCCTAGATACACATCTCAGATTAGACCACCTTAACAAATACAGACTGCACACCCTAAATACAGACCCCAGACCAGACCCCCTATGGAAATACAGATTTCAAACCATTTCAAATAATGCAAACTGTAAAACCACTAGATAGATAGAAATTCCTAGAACAGGACCCAGGCCTAAATAAATATAGACTTGACCACCAATAGAAATACAGACCTCATATTCTTTAAATTTAGACAGATTTCAGAATTCCTAGATAGATACAGTAAGCAAATACTGACCACAATCCCTTTACATTTATTTGTAATACTTAAATACAGATCCCAGACCCTAAAAATACAGACCCCAGCCCAGACCCCCTAAACACATATATACTTTACATACCGAAAATACAGACCCAAGACAAGACCCACTAAACATATACCTACCTCAGACCATTTAAATTCTCTATAACATAAGATAGATTCAGACTAACAGTCTGACCCCCAATAAACAGACATCAGACCCATATCCTAAATACAGACCCCAGACCAGACCCCCCCAATATACAGACACCAGACCCAAATCCTAAATACAGACCCCAGACCCCCAATATAGAGACATCAAACTATATATCCTAAATACACACTCCAGACCAGACCCCCAATATACAGACATCATAACCTTTGAATTAATACAGACTCTAGAACCCTAGACCAGACCCCTAAACATATACAGACTTTACATATCCTAAATACAGACCCCAAAACACAGATCTCAAATGCCCCCAATAAACACAAACACTAGAACACCTAAATAGATGCAGATATCAGACAGTGGAATCAATTGATAATGAATTGAGAATTTACGTAAATTTACCAAAATTTTCTTTTCCATCAACCACTAAAACCACAGATTCCCCCATTAGCATACACGTATAACTCTCCATACCCATATCTAATAGAACTGGACAGAAGCTTTCCAACCTGCCAATCTAATTTAACCCTTATGTCGCAGAGCAGATGAAGAATGATCAAATTACTATAGATGGGATAGAGAGGCGGCCATTGCCTGGGTCATACAATCAAACGACTACGGTAGTTCCTGACAGGAAGATGATGGGGTCCCTGCATAGTCTGCACTCAAGGACTATCCCACTGTTTTTATTCAGGATTTTCTATGGTCATTTATTGATCTGCCCTCAAAGCTTGACAGTGCAATTCTGTCCGACACGGCTGCCTATCGATTCCATGATACCAATGTCATTTTCCTAGGAAAACAGTGTTTAGCGAAAGATCGCTTGGGTTATAAAGGACACTTGAATGTCAGCGTGGTAATGCAAAATGGTGCTGATGGATGGCTCCACCAATTACCCTATTAATAAAGCTCAAAATTCCTATAATATATCATGGAGAGATATGGTGGTACTGCTGCTGTGCTTAGCTCACAGAGGATTGCCTGGGCTGATACAGTGGTTCATTATGGGGAGGGGGGGGGCTTCTGGTATAGTCCTTATTATGGTTGGCTTGAAACCTCTATTAGTCTAATATATAGAGTATTTCCTATGGTCCTGTCTATGGCACCTTAGTAAGTCACTCCCTCAGGTTCACAAGAGTGGGAGATGTAGTATTGTGTTTTCCCCAGTAGGTGTCACTACTGTCTCTAGCTAACTTTTTGTACAGCTGAAGTTGCCAAGGGTTAAACTGTATGTATCACATGTTTTATGCTGACCAATCTCATGTGCTTGTTATCTCTTATCCTATCTCTTCTTTTCTCTCTCACACACACACTCAGCCCCACCACTCACAGGAGGGTTTAGTTTTAGCTCCTGTAGGAGGAGTTTGCTTTGGTGGAAGAAAGTGAGTCAGTCTCCAGATAGCATTCAGTCTCTGCAGAAGTTAAGCTAGGGCCTGGCTTTGGCCAGGACCCCTGACAGGGACCAAAGACATTACTTACAGATTTCTTTATGCAAGTAAGTAAAGCAAGAATGCTGTGCTAAGCTCTACTTAGAGGAGAGAAGCAACCTAGGAAAACCTTTGCCCACTCCAGGAACCTCTCTGAAACAAAAGGAACTGACCCCAGTAGGACAAAGCTACTGTGCAAGGTCTACGTATCCTACTGCGCAGTGCAGGACGACTGGGAAACCTTGGAAGTTTGCTACACCCAGAAAACTAATGACTGGGGCTTGTATTATCCACCTAGGACGGGAACCTCACAACTAGGGGGCATAAGGCAGTTCAGAGCCACTATTGGCATCCGTGAGAATGAGTATCTTCTTTTCTCTTCTGTATCTACACCTGTTCCGGCAGAGCACATTTACTACTTTGGGCAGGGCTCTTCTGGCAATTCCTCTCCTCTTCTCTCTCTGCAAAGCACCTTCTACTTCTACAAGCACTGGTTCTACCTCATTGTCAGCACCAACATTCTGTGTCAAGATTTGCACTACTGTTATCATGTGCACTGTACAACTTGAGTCATACTACAATAAAGTATTGTATTTTTTCTAAACGCACAAGACTCTGGTCTACTCTGTCAGCACCTGCACCCACAAACCTTGGGTTAGTTCCCCTTTCTGAGAGTGGCAGTACCAACAACCAGGGTGGGTCTGCTACCACACCATGACAAGTGCCCAAGTGACCCTAAACACCCCCAGAGGTTACCGACCATAGGGGCAGCCAAAAACCACCAACAACTGGTCCCAAAAGCAGAGTGTGGTAAAACACACCGGTTATATATCTAAATTGGCCATCACATATGCTTGACTGTCTATATCTGTATATACAAGAAGCAGTTGATGGAACAATGTGCATCTAGATAACAATAACTTCACACCAAAATAAGAACATAAACCAATCAAACTATCGGAAGCGGAAATCAAATCCAACCCTGGCCTCATTTACTTGTGTGCAGCGCCATTGATTTCTATGAAGCATAAATTATCCCAGCCATTGATCCTATTCATACCTTGATCGATGCTTTTAGTGCCTAATGATCTCTTGTTGTCGCCCGCTAACAGATGGGATTGGCCGGCCGGGCGGTAAAACATGGCGATCCATAATTTAATTAAATTAATCCAAATAAAACGGGGAAAGTCATTTTATTAAGAATACCCTCAATCCGAAATGTTCTCGTAATTTACTCGTTTACTGTTCTTGTCTGGAAATCTCGTCATCTGCCGCGGGTAGACTGGAGGCGCCGCCGACATAGTTTAGTCATATCACTTAGCGTTAGACGTAAGGGTGCGTATATGTTTGCAGCTAATTTTTTTCATCGATGTAATGCGCTCAACGTGGAAATGTAAATCATTTGGCTTTGTACCCGGTTTGTTACTCGGGCCTATGTGTCACCATGGTTACAGACTACAAACAAACATTATGTAGTCAGATCCTGTGTTTCTCCCTTTCATTTGGTCCATTAAACTGGAGGGATCAGAGGGAGTGGAGTTAAGTATCCCAACAGGGGTGGACACATATTGCATAGGGCCCCAGTGCAACATATTTGCCTGGGCCCCCCCATAAGCAAACCATGCCACCACATTCCTGGCTGCCCCCCATCCCCACACACACTCCCCATCCTGGCTGCCCCCCATACCAACACACAATACCCCACCTAACCCCCAGTAGTCCTCCAGGTCATCTAGATGTCCAATGTCGTGATTGCGAACGTATGACCGCCAGGGGACGGCCCGAGGCAGGGCAGGAGCGTGGCACCACTGTGGCCGGCCATGGCTCTTGTATCCAATTAGGTGTGTGGGGCAGCGAGCGGCTGCTGGCATCTCGATGCTGGCGGGCCATAGGTGGCAGGACATCTGATCACGCACCTTGTGCATGGGTGGATTGATAATACATATTACCTATGTGACGGGGCCCTGGACATTGGAGGGGTCCGCTAGACTGAGGATCAGAGGTCAAGCCTGAAGGGTTCCTTTGTTGGCTTGGGCCCCTGTGCAGCTGAACAGGTTGCACAAGTGATATGTCCGCCACTGTATCCCAACTTAAAACTAACTAAAGATAAAAAGATTGTGGGGGTCCGACCTCCGTACCCCCGGCGATCTGTATATCGGCCTTGGTTGCTTTGTTTTGAATAGAACCGTGGGTACGGCACTTTACCCGCAGCTCTATTCATTCTCTATGGAGTCGTTGGAAAGAGCCAAGTGCCGTACTCCGCTCTCTCCAACAGCTCCATAGAAAATGAATGGAGCCACAGGAGAAAGCCAAGTACAGCACTTGGCACTTAGTTTTAGTTGGAATTCCCCTTTAATGCCAATATAACCCTGGGATGGACAGACGCTCTTGTGTCCCTGTTTACTAAGATCTTCTTCCTCTTGGTCGTCACCATCTTAGAGAGAGAGTCAGAGACAGCATCGTTCACCAGAAGGATTTACAAGCCGCTTCCCGGAATCGCGCTAAATGGTTGAGACTATTTGCGGTCTCTCTTATCAACGCTGCAGAACTGTCAGCGACTTCCTTTTAATACTTTCAAATGGCCAGAAATTGCAAGGCACGAAAGCAATAGCCAAGACACCTTTCCGAGCGAGTCAGAGGCGTAATTACTAGCGCAAAGCCGAGAATCAATGTAACCTGGAGGATCCCCCCCCCCCCCACCCGCCCCCAGCTCGAATATCAGTCTGTCATTGAGAGAAGAAGAAGAAGAAGAAGGCTTCTGCAGGCCGCCTAATGATCTCCTTGGGTGGATCCCAAAATTCCTGGCCATCGCTCATTCTGACCGCTATTGAGTAGATGTGAGTGGCTGGGTAATATAACATTCAAGGAGAGAGAGAGGGTGTGTGGCGTCGTGTCAGTGCAGCCGCATGGACTGGGCAGGGGATTTAAAGCACTGCAGAGTATTGAACTGCAGACTGACAAATCCGAAATAAGCCGCTCCGAAGGAATAAGTAATCGCACGACGAGTCTTTTATATCTGGAACAGAGCTCGTCTTATTCAGGGATCCATAATGCAAAACCTTATAGATAGGAGGAAAAGAAATGCAGCTAGGACAGCACACTGACTAAATGATAGCATACAAAGGGTCTATCTTACATTGTGATACCCCCGAATCCATGAGCCATGTGTGCACACCATATTGTACAGTCGTGTGCAAGGGGCCTCGCAGTTGAAGCCAAACAGGAAGCTCACAGGCCAAATCCCAGTTGAAATCAGTAACCCAGAGAAGAGCCCCAACGTATTGTCCATCTTTAAAGCAACAGAAAAGCAAAACAGATACCAACGCGTTTCAAACCTTAGGAGTTCTTAATCAGGGCTAAAGTGAATGTACCAGCAGGTACATCACTTTAAGAGTCTAACCTCAATAGACCGGCACAGGTGCGGGGGGGGTCCTTCTTTTGAACCGCGGCCAGGTTTCCGAGCATGGCGTGGGTCTATTCCTGGTCACCAGCCTGGCCTGAAACACTGGTGGCGGGTTGAACCTGCACCCAGTAGAAGGAAAGCCCCTCCCCTCTATGACGCGGCTCCATTAGAATTAATGGAGCTTAGTCACAGAGGGAAGGGGGTTTCTTTTCATTGGGAGCGGTTCTGGACCAGGTCCCTGATCCCTCATAAAGTGTCTCTTTTTCCAGCAGTCTTTGCTAGCTATTAGTCTTACTGGAGCATGCTAAGTGTACCCTGTATCTTTATCTCTGTACCTCTATATCTGGTTATTCCGATCTCAGCTCTTGTACCTCTGACTACTCTCTGGATTCTGACTCTGTACCTCTTTGGGTCAACCCAAGCCTGTACTACCATCACTTGACATTTTGTCTGTCCTGTCTCCCCTTCGTGTTTTGCACCTTTGGTGCAGGTCTGTCTTGAGGCAAGTAGGTAAGGACAGCTGAGTGGGGCAAGTCCAGGGCTCACTGTCTGTGTCCTCCCCACACCCCTCTTAGTTGTTCCATGGAAGCCTAGCTGACAGGAGTATAAGTCCTATGGAAATACGGAGGTAACCAATCAGAGCAAGGTTTTGACTAGTCAGGGGTGGGGCTTAAGAGCATTAACGTCTTTGCCATGAGGGGCCTTTTTCTGTGGACTATTCAGGGGCGTGACTTAAGAGCATTAAATTCCTTCCCCTGAGGAGCCTTTTCTGTGGACTACTCAGGAGCGGGACTTAAGAGTGTTAAATTATGAAATTTGTGTAAATAATGAAAGAGGGTATACAAACTAGTGCAAAGAAAATTGTTGTCCTTAACAATCAGCAACCAAGTAACTTAGTGGCCTAAAGGGCACATCTATGAGATGTAACACCGTGCACCCACTAAGAGCCCAAAGTTGGAGACTTTGAGTCATATGAGGAGACTAGTGCTATAAATTATACGATAGTTGGAGGCCCTGTTACAGATCTGGCATTGGGAGCTTACATCCTTATACGCCGAGTGCCAACCTCTATGGTAACCGTAATGACGGCCATTAGTGGTTGTCATCCAGCATCTGTTACCTGTACAGGAGGCCAAGGAACAGATGAGAAGTCATTTGGAAGACTTCACACGAGAAGACGATTTAGGGAATTCTGTTTCCAGGTAATAAGCGGCGCCTATAACTGTGCGACCGGTGAACCGCATGTCCCCTTTAAATGTGATCTGATAAGGAACGGAGGCTCGTGTAATGTTAAGGTTTTTAGAGGGAGTAATTCCGACTTCCCTCTCTCATAAAGCGCCATTTATTCCTTCCTTTAACGTTGTTATCATCTCGGGTTTGAACTAAATGTCTCCGTCTGTAAATCTCTTTTACTAGGTGACTAAGCTCGAGCCGAGGCATTTGGACGCGGCGCTCAGAAGCCGACCTGACATTTATGGTCTCGCACAGGCTGCTGATGCCTATAAACCCGGCGCTGCCACCGGCTGTATACAGAGCGACAGCTGTTTATTACTACACTGAGCAGGTAGCGGCTATAGGGCAGAGCTAGAAAGCGCTCAATACAAGGGCTCACATACCTACTTGTACCTTACACACATGGGGTCAGCCCCTTAAAGGGATATTCCACTTTTATATAAATAAAGCTAAAATAAAGTTATTTATTTTTAATAGGGCTGCGGCGCTTTGAAGTGTGCTCTCTCTGTGCCGCTCCTTCCAAGGTGCTGGGAAAAGATGGATCCCGTCCTGGAAATCTTCTCCCAGTTTCCCAGCCGCAGCCCGAGGAGCCGAACACAGATAGGGATGAAGCGCTTCACTTCTCTAATTTTTTAAACTTATTTACATAAAACCGTAAACCCCCTTTAAGGGCAGAACCAATGTAAGCCTTAAAGGGGTTCTCCAACGATTTTTATTCTTTCAAGTCAACTGCTGTCAGAAAAATATCTAAAATATCTAAAATATTAAAATATCTAAAGTCTCCCAGTACTTATCAGCTGCTGTATGTCCTGCAGAAAGTGGTGTATTCTTTCCAGTCTGACACATTGCTCTCTGCTGCCACCTCAGTCTATGTCAGGAACTGTTCAGAGCAGCAGCAAATCCCCATAGAAAACATCTCCTGCTCTGGACAGTTCCTGACATGGACAGAGGTGGCAGCAGAGAGCACTGTGTCACACTGGAAAGAATACACCACTTCCTGCAGGACATACAGCAGCTGATAAGTACTGGAAGGCTGGAGATTTTTAAATAGAAGTAAATTACAAATCTTTTCCACTGTCTGGCACCAGTTAATTTTTTTTCCCACTGGAGTACTCCTTTGAAGGTGTTCTCTGCCTTAAAAATTTTTTAAATATATGCTCACTGGACAAAACAGTCAGCATGTGCTCTTTTTTTTTCCTGCAGTGCCCCCACAGGAGAAATTAAGTATAACACAATTTGCATTGAAATCAGTTTTCTATGAGCTGCACAGACATATTGGGTCCTCCAGAGTCAGAAAGGACCCAGCATGTAACTGTTCAATGAGGGACCCCACTCTATTGATTTAGAACTGTAACTTCTTAAGGGTAATTTAGAAAATAAATTCCGATTAACCTAAGAGTTGCCAGCTCATATTTATTAAAGTGACAGTACCCTGCAGTACCTCCTATGACTTTATTGTTAATAGATGTAAGCATAGAGTTAAACTGTCTTTACATGTCCCTTGGGGGCTGGAGAGTTGGAGGCTGCCAGACAGCTCTGGGATTGACTTGTCCCCCTATGATCAAAGGTGTCAGGCATGTTGACAGCCTTCAGCTGTCATGGCATGCTGAGTGGGAATTGTAGCTGGAGAGCTGGAGTTTAACTTAAATTGTTCAAAAATCGATTTAAAGGGAATGTGTCATTAGAAAACTTAAACTTAAGCTTTTTTTTTCAATTTTTCCATTTATCTATTCTTTTAAATAATTCTGAACATTTGCAGTTTCCATTCTGACGGCTAGGCCTAAAACTACTCTGACACTTCCTGTTTTGTCTGTGATGATAAGGAGGAGACTGCTGTAAAGTGATCTGTACAGAATTACAGGTGACACCAGTAGAGATGACGCTCACAGCTCAGTTTCCCCCTTATTTGTAGAATGATCTCTGTAAAGGTCACAGAGCATGCCCAGACACCTTACTCATTCATGACAATGACCCAGAACTGTGTTATATAGCATATCTCTATATGCTGTTAAAAACAGCTCGAACAATATGGCTGCCCTTATAATGTAAAGATCCAAACATAGGGGAAGATTTATCAACCATGGTGTAAAGTGAAACTGGCTCAGTTGCCCCTAGCAACCAATCAGATTCCAACTTTCATTCCTCACAGACTCTTTGGAAAATGAAAGGTGGAATCTGATTGGTTGCTAGGGGCGACTGGGCCAGTTTCACTTTACACCATGTTTGATAAATCTCCCCCATAAAATATAAAAACAGGAAATGTTCCCGTATCTGGCTCTAATCAGTAAAAAAACAAACAAAAAAACTAGACAATACATCCCCTTTAAGAATAAAAAAAAAATGGAGGTGGCTGATAACAGGGGACAGTAGACTGCATTGCACTAAATGGCAGATGTGGAACAGATGGACGTTAGCGTTACTGCGATGTCTTGTATAGTTCACCTAGTTGAGCTCCTGTCTACTAGTAGCCAGAGGAACGCTCGAGACGGCAGAGACCCAAGTGTCGGCTGTCACGGGTGAGGAGGTGATGATCTGAAGTGACTCCTGGGAGCGGGACACAGATTGTCGGCCGCCAGTAGCTGATGTTTCATTTCAGCCAAATAAGCATCTGGAGATGAAAATGATGCTGTGAGCCTGACAGTCGCCATCCCGCCCGGGGCAGCTGCATCACTTGGGTATTTTACGCTGACTGACAGCATGTGGTGTACGGTCTGACCAAGCGCGAGGGGATCTCACAGAGAGGGGCTAATGTATACAATACGTCTCAACTTCCCTACAGCCGGGGGCCAATTACAGCCCATTACCCTATCAAATGGGTCAGAGCAAGGACAATACGTTAACCCTCTTCCACCCAAGCCGAATCCTAAAGATAGCTAGACATTGACATTGTACGGGACTCCGGCCACTAGATACAATGTCAGACAAACCAAGACATTTTTGGTGGCACCAGTTGACTATTTAATGTGTATAGGGGCTTCCTGATTCTCCCCCATGGCACTTTTTGGGGGGGAGGAGAAGGGTCGCACAGCTGGATTCCAACATGACCGATCCTTTTGGTCTCAAGGAAATTAAGTCCCTGCCAGAGGTGTCTGCTTAGGGCCCTATTACATGGAGCGATAATAGTCCGAATGGAGCCGATTCGGACCGATAATCGCTCAGTGTAATAGATATGGTTTAGGTTTGGAATAAAATAATAAAATCATCGGGCGGCGACCATGCTTCGCTCCGTGTAGTGATGTGCGGCCAATGGTTGGCGATTCCCCAAACACTTGATACCTTACCTCTCCTGCTCCCGGTCTTCTCTCCTGTGCCCCGCAGCTTCCCAGTCCCGGCGGCTGCAGCGTCTGAGCGGCTTGTCAGATGACAGGCCACTCGGCCAAACACGAGCTGCGACGGTCCCGGCCTGTGATTGGCCGACCGGCCGCTCAGACGCTGCTGGGAAGCTGTGGAGCACAGAAGAGAAGACCAGGAGCGGGTAGAGGTAAGGTAACAGGTGTTTGGGCAAGGGCTGCATGGACATCGCTAACAATGTCCATGCCCTTACTGCCCAATTATTGGGCCATCTAATAGTTCCAGTAAATGTAGCAGATCGGTGCTCTTTAACTAAAATGATCAGGCCGTAGTTGGCCCATATATTATAGCCCTAACTCGCTAATGTTGAGCGCACTTGCTGAACTGTTCGGCAATGTTCTCCAAACCCAAAGGTTCGGCATTTCATACCTGGTGGCTGGAGAAGTTGGATGTCTCCCTAGGGAGTCCTCAAAAACCGTAATGGCTGTATTCGTGTTTTCTTCGCAGCCTTAGGCTATGTTCACACTACGTAAAATTACAGGCATTATGGGCTACGCTCGTATACGCTCCGGCCAGGATCCCGTGCGGACCCGCAAATCACTGACATGTCAGTTTTCTGTGGCCGTAATTAAGTAAATTGCGGCTGTAGGAAACCCTGTCAGTTCACATAATGAAGCGAGCGGCTCTGGCTGATGCGCCCGCATCAGAACCCTACGACCGGAAAGATCATCCGGCCGGTACTTAAGTACCAGCTGGGATGATCTGAGCAGAGACCGGCCCTTCCGTGACCCGGCCTGGTCACGGAACGGTCGGTCTCTTTACGTAGTGTGAACATAATCTTAGGGTGGCATTTAAATTCTCCAGCCCCCAGGACTCAACCCGAGCATCCGAGTTCAGAGAACGTCGCCAAACCAGTTTGCCAAGTCCGCTCAACACAATTAGCAAAGTGAATCGTGCAAATGTGAAAGTTTATGGTACAGTGTGTAGATACAGGTTTTTACTCCGACCGATATAACAAGTATATGAGAATGTGAGACCATATGACGTAGCAACGTTTTGATCCAGCCAGGACCTTCTTCAGGCTGCGCGGTCTCTGAATGTTGTGAGAAAGAGGGGTCCGGTGGAGTGTGCTCAACACAATTGGTCATCTAACAACAGGAAAGGAAGACTATGATTGAGAACCATAGCTCGAAATGGGCCAGTTGTTATGGTTTTTAATTTCTGTGTGCTTTGGTAAGTTTTTGGACCATGTGTCGGGCACTGGAATTTTTTCCCCTGTCCTCTTTCAGAACATATGAATATTTGGCCTAGTGGAGGTGGGCAGGAAAAATGACTATTGGCTCAACCGATGTTTATAGGGGCCTATAGATATGGTCGGGGAAGAAAAGGATTCGGCACTTTGTTCTAAGAGAATTCCACTAGGAGATGATCTTTCCAGCAAATCTCCACTATGACTAATGGGGCTGTAGAAGATACTACCTCTCTATAGCTGGTCATCATGGCTGGCCGAACCTGTCAACTTTGTGAGAACTAGTCAACTATTCAAAGTTGTATGGGGGCCTCCTGGGTTGGCTCCCATCAATATGACCTACTTTGCCACTTCTGCTAGTGTCATCAGGTCACCTATAAAGCAAGAAAACTGAAGGTTGTTAGACGAGGAGCCTTTCATTGCCAACCCTGAAGCACAAAAAGTATGGTGGCCTCCCGACAGATGACATTAGTATATTGAAGAATTGATTCTTATACATTTTCTATAACTGATGAGTCAACGCTCTTACGGCAGTCTATTATCTCTTTCAGAACAAAGGGGTCTGCTGTGATGTTCCATCATGGATGACCCCATCATGGATGACATCATCTGTCGGTGGTGGTCAGTGGAAGAAATACAAATGGATCCAGCAAGCCAGGAGATGAAGATATCCAATGCTTTAAAACCACCATGATGACTGCAAACACAGACACCCTCGATGATTAAGGCCAATGCGTTTCCGGTGCACCTCCGGCAGCCCTACTCATGGCTGGTGGAAGTTCAGGACGGCCTCATACACACTAGATAGGTTTGGTCGACGGTAGCATGAAGTATATAGGGAACACATAGATGGACATAACCATCAATGGAACAAATGTTCGATTGATCATTTTTTAAAGTAAATGGCCAACTTTAGAAGGTGGATGACCCAATAAAATTGGAGACAATGGTCAGAACTGGGAGGACCGCTGGTGGACCGGTGAGACCTTGGACAATCCGCCGACATCCATGACTGGTTTACAGATAGTTGTCTGGAAAAACTGAAATTTTTGAATTCCTTGTGGAAAAACATCAAAAAATTTATTTTTATTCCTTATTTGCTTTTCCATTTCCTCAAATGTCGTTCATTGAGAGTTTGTCGCCGAGGGGATAAGACTGGAATGTTACGGGGATTGTCTCTCCTGACAGGAAAGACGTTTTTTTTCCCCCCTCGTTTGAGTTTTGTAGCAATGAGAAGTTGATAAATGAGTCGGTGAGAGTGTCAGAAACCATTACCAGGCTCGGTTTTGTGCCGTCGCCTTCCTATACTTATTATGATTTGTTCAGGGGTCACATTGAGACATGAGACCACATAATGTTGGCTTGTTTTCAACAGATGATGTGGGATAAATTGCTGAATTTCTCGACACATAATCAGAATGAAGTTCTTATGAAGAAGGAGAAGAAGAAGGAGGATCAGGGGGGGGGGGGGCGGTTGAGAGGGTTCAGAATTACATGTTTTCACACATCAAATTAGACCTCCATCTCTCTATATATACTCTCCTCTATTGCCCTAAATCATCAGGGATTATACACAAGGCCAGACATTGCCCTAGACCACCAGGGATCATATACTGTTTAACCCCTGTCAATGTCCTAAACCACCAGGGATCACATATAAGCCCTGTCATTGCCCTAGACCCCCAGGGATAATATATAAACCCTGTCATTGCCCTAGACCAGGGGTACTCAACAACTTTTAGTGAAGGTCCACTTACCGGGGTCTATTGTCAGGTAAAGGTCCGAGCTGAACATCAGTAGTAAACGTTGTTTTGTTAACTTTTCACGAACGTTGTTGAACTATTTACATACAGATTTGATGCTTATTAGTGGGAAAACTGGCATTTTTTTCTCTCTCACCAACGAGGTACAAAGGGGGTGACTGCCCCCAGTAGTATATAGCCCCCCTGTTGCTCCCCCAGTAGTATATAAACCCCTGTGCACCCCCCAGTAGTCCATAGATCCCTGTGCGCTACCCCAGTAGTATATAGCCCCCCTGTGTGCTCCCCTAGTAGTAAATAGTCCCCCTGTTGCTCCCCCAGTAGTATATATATCCCCCCTTTTGCTCCCCTAGTATATAGCCCCTCCTGTGCGCTCCCCCAGTAGTAAGTAGCCCCCCTGTGGGCTCACCCAGTAGTATATAGACCCCTGTGTGCTATTTACAGTAGTATATAGCCCCCATTGCTCTCACCCAGTAGTATATAGCCACTCTGTGCGCTCCCCCAGTAGTATATAGCCACTCTGTGCGCTCCCCAAGTAGTATTTAGCCCCCTGTGCATTCACCCACTAGTAAATAGCCCCCCTGTTGCTCCCCCAGTAGTATATAGACCCCTGTGCGCTCCCCCAGTAGTATATAGCTCCCTGTGCACTCCCCAGTACTATATAAACGGGCGTCTCCTCTTCCCTTCCACCCTTAGGGCTGCAGCGGTCACAAGAGGCTGCTCTCCCCTTGTCCTGGCGCTGGCGCTCCAGTGACATCACTCGAGCGCCGGCACCAGAGACAGAGAGTGGCCTCTTGTGACCACTGCAGCCACAAGAGTGACTGACATGGAGGGAGCCAATAGCTCGTTACGAGGGCTCATAGTTACTGTGCAGAGCGCAGCTCAGTGTACAGTATTACTAAGCTGCAGCAGGGGTCCAGACAGTCCGGAGGTCCCCTATCCTAGACCACCAGGAATGATATATAAGCCCTGTCATTTCCCCAAACCATTAGGGATTATAAATAAGCCCCACAATTGGTCTAAACCACCAGGGATGATACATAAGGCTTGTCATTGCCCTAGACCACCAGGGATGATACATTAGCCCTGTCATTGCCCTAGACCACCAGGGATGATACATAAGCCTGTCATTGCTCTAGACCACCAGGGTTGATACATAAGCCTGTCATTGACCTAAACAACCAGGAAAACATTTCATATCCTTAGACCACCTGGAAGTCGTTGTTTTTTTAAACTTAATCACTACTCTAAACAATGAGAGATGTTTCCATTAAAGGGGTTCTCCGAAACTTACTTATCCCTCATCTACAGGATAGGGAACAACTAAGAGATCGCAGGAGGTCCCACTTTCATGACCCTTAGTGATCTCCAGATTGGCCCCCAGCTACTTTGTTTTGAAAACACCCGTGGGCCGGCAGCTTTATTTTTTCCTCTATGGAGCCACCAGAAAGAGCTGAGTGCTGTACTCGTCTTTCTCTGGTGGCTCCATAGAGAATGGATAGGGCAAAGTAAAGGATCCGGGGGGCGATCTAGAGATGGAGGTCAGACCCCCTGCGATCTCTTATTTTTGGATCGGGGACAAGTAAGTTTTAATTAGAAAACCCCTTTAAGCCCTTTAATAGACTCCTACTTTGGGAATGTTGAAGTAGCAGTTGCTCAATGAGGCTCAAACTTGTCCATGAAGGAAGTTGATGTTACCCCCCTCCCAAAATACTGAATACCCAGGACAGGGGTCAACACCACCCCTTCTCCATCATAGACCACATACGACATAACATGGTTTGTCTAGAAGCTGTAGGCAGTATATATATATATATATATACAGTATATATATATATATATATATATATATATATATATATATATATATGGGACAGTGCTCAGGTTCACTAGGAACATCACCGAGATCCTTAAAGGGACGTTAACTCTAAGGTCAAAAGTTTATAAAATGTCAGGATTATAAGAGGAGCTGCCGTCATCAGTCACTGGTGTATAAATCCCCCTGAAGGAGCGCAGCTCTGGAGAAAAAACACATTTAATATACAGTTTGTACCGGAGATGACATAGTGATGAGGGTTTTTTTGGTATGTATCTGTCCTGCAGGGCCGGCATCAGCAAAGGGCTTACTGAGGCCCACAGAGGGAGAAGAGCCCGGTGTTCTAATGGTCAGCCCGCTTGCTGTAGTGCAGGGTGAGGGGCTGAACATCAGAAGACACAGGAGACGGAGCAGGACCTGTACAGAGAGAGACAAGGGTGAAGGACCTGATCACATGACCCGAAGGTCCTCAACCTTACAGTGTGGAGAGCACCCGACAGAGGAAGAGGGAGAAGACTAAGCTGTAAATCGTGTGTGTCAGTGTCAGTCAGTCAATCAGTGTCAGTCAGTGTCTGTGTCAGTAATGTGTGTTTGTGTATGTTAGTGGTGTCTCAAGGGATTGTGAAACCCAAAGTTCATGAATAACATGAAGGGGTAGGAGTTTGGGGTTTGAGTTTCTCCCCATCACAAGTTCAGCTTTGTAACTTTGTAATTCCTTATTCCGCCTGTGGTGGCGCTACAGGTAAATGCCTCACTCACTATCAGAGAATAGGGCCGATCACTGAGGGCTGACCTGCTGATCGACCCTTCTTACAAACAGTCCACAATGGACAACACCCTCTCCATGACATTCTACTACTCTTCAGCACCTTTATGATCTGTAGAGATCAGCGCTTGGCAATTGACTATCGGTGGCTGAAGTTTGATGCAGCCCGAGGGAGTCTGGGAGAATGTGGAGTTAGCGGCAGATTTCAGCTTATACCCAACTTCAATAGATAACTCAATTCCCGGGGGTTTAAAGAAAAACTTGAGTAGCAGCAGTAAGTGGTGGTGAAATGGCCTCTCTGCTGCCACCAATGGCTGTGTTGGGAACTGCAGGGCTGCACAAGCTATGTTCCTGCACAGTTATATATCATAATACATATAAGCATTAGAATAGACATTACACTAGGGTGAGCTGTCTGTGTCTCTAGTGCTGCAGCCTCCCCTGATGTCCATATAATACATATTAGAATTAGAATAGACATTATACTTGGGGGAGCTGTCTGTGTCACTAGTGCTGTAGCCTCCCCTGATGTCTATATAATACATATTAGAATTAGAATAGACATTATACTTGGGGGAGCTGTCTGTGTCACTAGTGCTGCAGCCTCCCCTGATATCTATATAATACATGTTACCAATAGAATAGACATTATACTTGGGTACGATGTCTGTGTCTCTAGTGCTGCAGCCTCCTGTGATGTCCATATAATACATATTAGTATTAGAATAGACATTACACTTGGGTAAGCTATCTGTGTCTCTAGTGCTGCAGCCTCCCCTGATGACTATAAAATACATGTTAGCATTATAATAGACAGTCAGTAGCGCTGCACTAGTGACACAGACAGCTCCCCCAAGTGTAATGTCTATTCTAATGCAAAAATGTATTATATAGATATCAGGGGAGGCTGCAGAACTAGTGACACAGGCAGCTTCCCCAAGTGTAATGTATATTCTATTGGTAGCATGTGTTATATATAAATCAGGGAAGACTCCAGCACTAGTGACACAGTCAGCTTCACCCAGGGTAATGTCTATTCTAATTCTAACATGTATTATATAGACATCAGGGGAGGCTGCAGCACTAGTGACACAGACAGCTTTCCCCAGTATAATGTCTATTCTAATTCTAACATGTATTATATAGACATCAGGGGAGGCTGCAGCACTAGTGACACATACAGCTTCCTCAAGTGTCATGTCTTTTCTATTACTAACATGTATAATAGGACACTCAATATAGCTAACAACATGTAATTAAATAGGACAAGAGCTTGAGCAGCCCTGCAGTTCTAGACTATAATTTATTTTTATTTTTTTTTTGGGGGGGGGGGGTATCGAAAAATATACAGCTCAAGTCTTTATATGGCTGCATTGGTGGAAAAAAAAAAGCCTACATGTAAATTACAAAAAATGCCCCATGTGGGGTTAAAGGTGACCGGCCTGTCCATAGAGGATGTCCCATCCAATCTCCCGTCCTCAGGTTTTATAGTGTTTTATAGTGTCATTGTGGTGTGTCACATCTGCTCTTTATCCGGCCTCCAAAATCCGGGCTGGTTAATTACAGGGAGTAAGATTTCCTATGTGTGGAGCGCAGGGATGGGGGTGGGGGAGGGGAGCCTGTCTTCGGCTGACTTCCCTGAAGATTAAATTATGCCCCTGCCGCTCAATAAACAATTTATTAATTTGTCTAACACGTGATTATTGTTGGAAGCTTTTACTTATAGCCGTTATTGGGTTCTGCCTTTGCTTCTGTCATCGCATCCTTAATCCCTGTCTCCTCCAAGTTTCCTCCTGGCTCCGGGTCTACATCGATTTGTGAGCCAGGAACACATACGGTAATTGCAGCATCTCGCTTGGTGCCAACCTCATTTCGAGGGACAGTGGCAGGTTTTCGTCCTTGGCAGCGTCCCTTTATTTAATATTGACCAGAACTCCGTGTACTTTGTGACTGGCATAACATTTTTTTTAGTCTGTATTGGGAATTGATATCCAGCTCACTGTGCAGTACTCCTTTTCCACCTGTAGGGGTGCTGCAGAAGTGGAACTGTCTCTATGGTGCAGTGTCCCGATACCTATTACCCGTTTTTTCTACAACTGTTGTCTGGCTGAGGAATATCTTGTAACCTGTGTCTGTTTATCATAAATTACCTGTGTTTAATGGTCACATGTCAAGAAAGTTAGGGTTTTGGTCACATGACCTTCCCACAAACAGCTTCAAATTGAAATGTGGTCTAGGGGAGGGGTCGCCCAGACTCAACGTCAACCAATCCCTGTGAGCCCTCTCTTCTCAGGGTTATTGGGCTCAAAAGAGACCACCTCCCTCTGCCACATGAGAAAACACTACTACTCCCAGGTAGCCCTCATCATCTTTGTTGGTACAACAATGATGACCTAGTCATAGTAGAACTTTTCAGAACTATTCTTGGTTCTATGAATAGCTGAGAGAGCAGAGGTGGATATGTAGCAATTTATCGTTCTGCCTTTTGGTTTATAGCGCCCCCTGTAGCTCCTATGGGCTTAGTGTAAATTAAGCAGCCTAATAATTCTATAATCTCTTTGTATAGAGGTTGACCTTCCCTTTCTTTCTGATAAGCAGCATTGGTATAGACTTCATTAATAATGTTGCAGTTGCCTGCAGCCACCACTAGGGGAGTCCAGGAGCTTACTGGTTATACAGTGAATAAATTCTATGGTAACCCAGTATGCAGTAACTCTTCAGCTCCTCCTAGTGGTGGCTGTAGAGAACCAAATTCTAACAAATCTACAATTTAATTTTATGTCTACATTGGAAATAGGAAATAGGACACCTACTGTAATAAAAACAATTTATTAACCTCTCACAGAGGAAGTTTTCTTTTCTTTAATCCTTTTTGTTTTTTTCTCCTCCTCAATTTCCAGGAGCCATAACTTTTTTATATTTTTTCCATCCACGGAGCTGTATGAGTTTGCTGATTTGCAGAGCACTTTGTACTTTTTACTGGCACCCTTCATTTTACTGCATAGTGTATTGTGACGCCAGAGAAGAGCTTTATATCTTTTATTTCCCCATCTATGGATGTGTCTGGCAGCGGCTCCCCCTCACCTCTCTATATACATGAACATTTGGCAGTAAGGCAGAACCAGTGGAGAGGTAAGTGTGGCCCCCTGCAGATTTCTGTACCTGTGCGGCCCCCCGCAGACTTCTGTACCTGTGCGGCCCCCTGCAGACTTCTCTACCTGTGTGGCCCCCTGCAGATTTCTGTACCTGTGCGGCCCCCTGCAGACTTCTGTACCTGTGCGGCCCCCTGCAGACTTCTCTACCTGTGCGGCCCCCCGCAGATTTCTGTACCTGTGTGGCCCCCTGCAGACTTCTCTACCTCTGTGGCCCCCTGTAGACTTCTCTCCTGTTCGGCCCCCCGCAGATTTCTGTACCTGTGCGGCCCCCTGCAGACTTCTCTACCTGTGCGGCCCCCCGCAGATTTCTGTACCTGTGTGGCCCCCTGCAGACTTCTGTACCTGTGCGGCCCCCTGCAGACTTCTCTCCTGTGTGGCCCCCTGCAGACTTCTCTACCTGTGCGGCCTCCTGCAGACTTCTGTACCTGTGCGGCCCCCTGCAGACTTCTCTACCTGTGTGGCCCCCTGCAGACTTCTCTACCTGTGCGCCCCCCGCAGACTTCTGTACCTGTGCGGCCCCCTGCAGATTCTGTACCTGTGCGGCCCTATATGGACTTCTGCACCTGTGTGGCCCCCTGCAGATTCTGAAACTGTGCGGCCCCCTATGGACTTCTGCACCTGTGTGGCCCCCTGCAGACTTTTGTACCTGTGTGGCCCCCTGCAGACTTCTGTACCTGTGCTGACCCCTGCAGACTTCTGTACCTGTGCTGACCCCTGCAGACTTCTCTACCTGTGCGGCCCCCTGCAGACTTCTCTCCTGTTCGGCCCCCTGCAGACTTCTGTACCTGTGCAGCCCCCTGCAGATTTCTCTACCTGTGCGGCCCCCTGCAGACTTCTCTACCTGTGCGGCCCCCTGCAGACTTCTGTACCTATGCGGCCCCCTACAGACTTCTCTCCTGTTCGGCCCCCTGCAGACTTCTGTACCTGTGCAGCCCCCTGCAGACTTCTCTACCTGTGCGGCCCCCTGTAGACTTCTCTACCTGTGCGGCCCCCTGCAGACTTCTGTACCTATGCGGCCCCCTACAGACTTCTCTCCTGTTCGGCCCCCTGCAGACTTCTGTACCTGTGCAGCCCCCTGCAGACTTCTCTACCTGTGCGGCCCCCTGCAGACTTCTCTACCTGTGCGGCCCCCTGCAGACTTCTCTACCTATGCGGCCCCCTACAGACTTCTCTCCTGTTCGGCCCCCTGCAGACTTCTGTACCTGTGCAGCCCCCTGCAGACTTCTCTACCTGTCCGGCCCCCTATGGACTTCTGTACCTGTGCGGCCCCCTGCAGACTTCTCTACCTGTGTGGCCCCCTGCAGACTTCTGTACCTGTGCGGCCCCCTGCAGACTTCTCTCCTGTTCGGCCCCCTGCAGACTTCTGTGTGCGGCCCCCTATGGACTTTTGTACCTGTGCGGCCCCCTGCAGACTCCTGTACCGACACTAAATTGAGAGGAAGGGGTTTACACAAAGTTCTTCTCCCCCTTGATCCTGTCAGTGCAGCTTCTTATTTTATGTCTCCTCTGACCTAGAACCTATGTGACTCTTCTGCTCCTTCGGGGCTGCTGCACAGACCTCCATATACTGTTGAGCAGTGGAGCTAAATTTTAACAGGTCAGACCTAAGCAGTCGAGCTTATCATGGTGAGGATCCTGATTTATGGGCCCAGTCACAGCTGAGACTGATGTGAAGACTATAGACACACCACTGGATTCAACACACTAACCTCCTTCTAACCACCTATTTTTCCTCTCTTTTTTCCCTATTTTATGAAGTTACTATTTGAAAAATTGTAAAATGTAAAAAAAAAATTTTTTTACAAAAAATAAAATCAGCAGGGATCTGAGTTGTCTCCAGTCTCAGATATTGCTGGTAGGTGTCTATTTCAGCTTGTTGTCCCATATTGACACGAACCCCCACCCATTGTCTCCGCAATGAATGGAGCGCTCACTGTACCTGTGTGGCCACAACAGACTGTGCTCCATTCATTCTCTATGGGGCCAACAAACATTTCCAAGCTCAGCAGTAGCGGTCACAGATGTCGGGCCCCCAGGGATCAACTTGTTATTCTCTATATATGAATAGGGAATAACACACTAAGAATCCCCTTTCAAATGGATACTACGGAGAAAAACAATTGCTTTTAAATCAGCTAAGCTCACACACAGTTTTCTGTGTCTTCAGCAGAAAGTAGCAGCTGAGAACTGGAGGAAGGAGACTGAATATGTTGTGGCCCAGGGCGCTGGTGCAGGTGTTGTGTGCAGCCGGCGGGCTCTAGCGTTTTGAGGTGACTTGTCACGGTGGCCATGAGTGGTAACACCCACCCCCCAGACATACAGGCAACTGGACCTTTAAGTAGAACTAGTGTGGGTGCAGGAGTCTCACTTTAAACAATGCTTTAACTTTACTTAGAAAAATAACTTCAGTGCAATAGAAAACGTGTAACAGCACTTCGGTACAACACAGTAACAGTAACTTAAGGTAAAGAAAGATAGGAGGATACTTTTATAGCAGGAGATAGGGGCCCAATAGGAGGCCCTTGCTTAAAGGGGTACTCCAGCGAAAAGCTTTTTCCCAGTAATTGAAACACATTACAAAGTTATATCTTATAACTCTGTAATATGCTTCAATCATCTATCTGCCCCCTCTCTATCTTTTCCCCCCCTCAACCCCCCACCAGGAAGTGAAGAAAACTCATTCTTACCTAATGACTGTTGACCCCAGGCTGCTCTGTGGCAGCCATTTTGTGACAATGACATCATCAAGAGGGAGGCGGGTCTAAGCCCTGTTAGGCCAGCCTCCCTTTGTCAGATGACTCAGGTCAGTTAGACATCACAGGAGACAAAGTGCATCATGGGAAAGCCCAAACCAGGAAATAAAGAAAAAATGAAGACACCAACTGGAGCTTCAGGGACCTGCAAACAGCAGGAAATTCAAATGGAGACAGACTCAGGAGGGATGGTAAGTGGGGAAACTATGTTTATGATCGATTGATTGTTTGTTTGTTTTTAACAGAGCCGGAGTACCCCTTTAACCCATAGCTGCACCAGGACATTACTGAACGTCCTCGTGCCGCTATGGGAGTTCAGAGCAGGGTCACACGGCGACCCCCCTCTGAACTGCCGCGATCCCGGGTGCCGCATGTAGCCCGGGATCGCGGCTATTAGTAGGCACGGTCCGATCGCCGTGCCCGCTAATTAAGTACTTAGAAGCAGCTGTCAAAGTTGACAGCTGCTTCTAAATACTTGCTGATATGCATACCTGGTGGTCTAGTGGGGGGATCGCCCCCCTGCGGCGCGATTGCGGGGGGGCGATCCCCGCATCCATCCCGGGCCGGGGTCTGCGCCGTAATGGCGCTGATCCCGGCTCGGCATTCTATTGCTTTTGGCTGCAGCAGCCAAAAGCAATAGAACACCGATCTCATGGATTCATGCAGTATAACTATACTGCATGGATCTCTATGAGAGATCAGAGTGCATATACTAGAAGTCCCCCAGGGGGAATAACCCTAACCCCAGGGGGGAATAACCCTAACCCCAGGGGGGAATAACCCTAACCCCAGGGGGAATAACCCCAACCCCAGGGGGAATAACCCTAACCCCAGGGGGGAATAACCCTAACCCCAGGGGGGAATAACCCTAACCCCAGGGGGGAATAACCCTAACCCCAGGGGGAATAACCCCAACCCCAGGGGGAATAACCCTAACCCCAGGGGGAATAACCCTAACCCCAGGGGGAATAACCCTAACCCCAGGGGGGCTTCTAGTATATGTGTAAAGTAAAAGAAAAATGTATTTTTAATAACACAAAATCCCCTCCCCTAATAAAAGTCTGAATAACCCCCCTTTCCCCATTTTATAAATAAAAATTAATTAATTAATTAATAAACAAACATGTTTGCTATCGCCGCGTCCGTAATCGCCCGAACTATTAATTAATCACATTCCTGATCTCGCACGGTAAATGGCGTCAGCGCAAAAAAATCCCAAAGTGCAAAATTGTGCATTTTTGGTCGCATCAAATCCAGAAAAAATGTAATAAAAAGCGATCAAAAAGTCGTATATGCGCAATCAAGGTACCAATAGAAAGAACACATCATGGCGCAAAAAATGACACCTCACACAGCCCCATAGACCAAAGGATAAAAGCGTTATAAGCCTGGGAATGGAGCGATTTTAAGGAACATATATTTTCTTTAAAAGGTTTTAATTTTTTACAAGCCATCAAATCAAATAAAAGTTATACATGTTACATATCGTTGTAATCGTAACAACTTAAGGAACATATATAACGAGTCAGTTTTACCCCAGGGCGAACAGAGTAAAAACAACCCCCCCCCCCCAAATAAAAAAAAAAAATTTTTTTTTTCAATTTCACCACACATATAATTTTTTTCTGGTTTCCCGACACATTTTAGGCAAAAATTACAACTGCCATAGCAAAGTACAATTAGTTGCGCAAAAAATAAGGGCTCACTTGGGTCTCTAGGTGGAAAAATGCAGGCGCTATGGCCTTATATACACGAGGAGGGAAAAACGAAAACGCAAAAATGAAAACTGGCTGTGTACCCTAAGGGTTAATTAGTGTCAGTACTCTGCCGCGATGTGTGTAAAGTAAAATTTTGAAGAATCCTCGTATAGACAAGTCATAGTTATCTTATCTGACCACCTTCTGCCTCTCAGTCTCCGGTGACCATCCTGATTGGTAGTACGAGTCCCAGGCCTCTGTTTCTGGGGGTAACTAACCAGTAGTTTCCTTCCTACTTAGTCGAGTAAAGTCAGTAGAGAGCGGCTATCTTGCACTGTGCTCTACTGCGGTACAGTCCCTCTTGTCTCTCCTTCTTGAGGGGGGTGACTTTCCCGAAGTTAGGATCTATGGCATAGGCAAAGGGTTACTCCTGTAAGTCCGGTTACCTTGAAGTTAGGTCTAGTAGTGCATCACTGCTGTTATCTGTCACACTGGAAACAGGTCTGGTCTCTTCCTCAGCTAACCTACAACTCAACTTACCAAGAAGTTCCCGAGCTTATTTAGAGCCCTGTGACAGTGTGTGTAGCTAACCTTCCTTCTGAACTGCAGCTGTGTCCTGGGGGAGTGTGACACCTAGTGGCTGGAGTAGTGCACTGCAAACTACATACTTCAGCTGTGGCACTGGAAAGAACTGCTTTTACCTGGATGTATAAGAATATGAAACCCATAGTGGGACACTACAAATAGAAAATAACAAGTAGAGATGGTCCGAACAGAGCTCGGTTCGGGTTCGTACAAACCCGAACTCTCGGAAATTATTTCCGCTGTCTGCCCGCTCCGTGGAGAGGGTGGATACAGCAGGAAGACCGCCTGGAAAACTGGGATACAGCCATAGCCATAGGCTGTATCCCAGTTTTCCAGGCGGTCCTCCCGCTGTATCCACCCACTGCACGGAGCGGGCAGACAGCGGGAATCTGATGCCGAGCGTTCGGGTTCATACAAACCCGAACCTCAGCAGTTTCGGACCATCCCTAATAACAAGTATGACGCTAGGAGGCTAGTCTCCAGGAGGCGTATTTTACCCCTTTAAATCGATCGGCGATGATTCTCAGCGGTGGATAACCGAGGTCTGTTTATCGCTCATCGCGAACGCCATTAAATTCCTCTGGTTATTAAACCCATACAAGTCATTATTACGCCAGTAATTTGATCCCTCCTTTCGGCAGGAGACTTACCGGGATCCGAACACAATCTACTTTGCGGCGTAATTAGTTTTGCGTCTCATTGAGATGCAGGCGCGCGGGGGTAAGTGGCAGCATCATGTCCCTCGGAAAGGGAAGGAGAATAAAATGATATAAAATTGCAATCTGCGGTTTGTCAGTGATTGGATCAGGGATCTGCACTTATCCAGACAACGAGAGACGAAACAGCAGAAAATGGGGATTTTTGCGGCTAACCCCTGCATTATTGCAATCCCTCCAAATCCCCAAAGCAGGGCTGTTAGTCGGATGCTTATTAGATTAAACCACTGTGTTTATACACAGCTATCCCGACTATCTTGTCCTTCTTCCTCAGGAGTCTCAGTGCGCGATCTAGGGGATGGTTCTAGCAAATAATTATTTATTTTTCCAATTGAGATGGAAATTCCGAGCACTTTGCGAGTCATCTCCCGGTTCAGACTGAGCATTAAGCACTCACGAAGCTGCTGCCATTTAAACAGATTTTCAACGTTTTCAAGCCTGATTGTCTTCAAGGTGGTTTATCGGGAATTGCATCTGCTTAGAACAATAGTCTCCAATTTGTGGCTCTCCAGCTGTTGCGAGACTAGAACGTCAAAGACGACGCTGCTGGGGGTGGGGAGGGGTGATCGTCAAGAAGCCAACAGGCTGGAAGATGGTGGCTTAGACGGGAGGCCCGGAGGACCATGAATGGAGATGTGATAGGACATGGATGAAAGGAAGCGCCTATAAGAATGCTGAAATAAAAATAACAAAAAGAGTCCGTTCAAGAGTCTCGAAACATGGAACTAGCCAGATATCCATTCAGGGAAGGTCCTAGCCAAGGGGGTGACACCACCAAGGCTACTGTATTAGGTGGCCCTTTTAGTCAATATCCTTGTGGTTGGGGGGAAGGGTCATCATGTCATGCTGAAGAAGCCAACAGGCTGGAAGATGTTGGCCTAGACGGGAGACCTGGCAGGACCAGGAATGGAGGTGTGATAGGACATGGATGAAAAGAAGCGTCTAGAATAATGTGTACTTAATATGTTAAAATAAAAATATGTAAAAAGAGTCCATTGAGCCTCAATCAAGAATCTCAAAACATGGAACTAGACAGATATCCCCGCAGGGAAGGTCCTAGCCAAGTGGTGGCTCTTATATGGAGACCACCAAAACTACCATATTAAGTGGCCCATTTCAGTCAATAGGATATGACCAGGGAATTACCAAAGCCAGGTATTCATCCACAGTCAGTTGTTTCGGGGTGTTGCCCCTCATCAGTGTGGAGCAGGATTCTGGCTACATGGCAGCAATGCCTAGTAGGCACCATGGTAAACTGATCACTGATCTCAGGGAGATCAGCTAGGGAAGCCTTGTGTAAACTGCTAGTAAAAGCACTCAACACAGTGAAAACCTAGATGCATTGCCCCCTGGGAAATACTAATATGCAAACTAAGGACAAGCCAGATATCCCTCCAGGGAAGGACCCAGCCAAGAGGTGGCTCCTGTAAGGAGACCACCAAAACCACCATATTAAGTGGCCCCTTCAGTCAATATCCAACTCAATTTTCATAGCACCAAAAAGATCTCAGTGCTTTTGGATCTGGTGAACTCAACTGTGTTGGGTAGATCATAGGTTCGATACCGTACCCCATTTCAGTCCTCTGGGGATCAGATGGGATATCAAATACTAAAGATCCATCGTGCGGCATTTGGTGTCCCCGCCATTCCCATCGGAATTCCCATGGAATTTTTGTATCTTTTGCACATTGACATGCCCTTTTAGGCTATGTTCACACAACGCCTTTTTTGTCTGGTCCGTTTCGCGGCTTTTTCTTTCAGACGGCCATCATTATGGCGGCAAGACATGTCAGTTTTATGCAAGTTATGGCCTCCGTTTGCATAAAATGGGTGAGTTCTGAGGCCAAAATGACGTTCGTTTTGTGAACATAGCTTTACTATGCATTTTCTTAAAGGGGTATGCAAGCTTAGGAAAACATGGCCGCTTTCTTCCAGAACTAGCACGTCTCCTGTCCCCAGTTTGGGTGCGGGTTTAGCAGCTCAGTTGTATTGAAGTGAATGGAGCTGAATTGTAATACCCCACATGACCTGAGGACAGAGGTGGCGCTGTTTCTGCAAAAAAAAAAAAAAGTAGCCAAGTTTTAACCTATTTTAACCCATTTAACCTATAGAGTCCTAAAGATGAAGCACCACAAGCTAGGTAAAAGGGTGCACATGCTCCAATAGAAATCTGTGTGTATATATATATATATAGTTTACAAACAATTTGGGGGTAAAAGAAAACAAAAACTGCATCATGGAGGACAAAACAAGGAGAAAACTGCAGCCGAAAAGAATGGCAGAAATAGCTGATGGAAAACGTGTCCCATATGCAATAAATAATCCTATTCATGCGCCAGTACCAGCATGTGGGATTGTGGGAGTCTGTGTAGAGCGTTGGATCCCCACTGATCAGCTCTTAAAGGGGTACTCTGGAGAAAATGTTTTTCATTCAAATCAGATTTGTAAATTACTTCTATTATAAAATCTTCAGTCTTGCAGTACTTATCAACTGCTGTATGTCCTGCAGGAAGTGGTGTATTCTTTCCAGTCTGACACAGTGCTCTCTGCTGCCACCTCTGTCCACGTCAGGAACTGTCCAGAGCAGGAGAGGTTTTCTATGGGGATTTGCTACAGCTCTGAACAGTTCCTGACATGGACAGAGGTGGCAGCAGAGAACAGAAAGAATACACTACTTCCTGCAGGGCATACAGCAGCTGATAAGTACTGGAAGATCGGAGATTTTTTAATAGAAGTAAATTACGAATCTATATACCTTTCTAACCCCTTTGAGGTTGCAGTAGTAGGGAGGGTGCAGGTTGTATGGCGGCTCCTGACTAATTGGTCAATAGCTATAAGGTGATGGTGCGGGTAATGAATTACCGGATGACCGGTCCTCGCACCATTTAATCCCCATTTCCTAATGACTCTCGCTCTCCACCTGCGGCGGTAGAATCCATATCACGGCCATTATCTGCCCCTTCCAGCTTTTAGGTACATACCTTATCGCCCACCATCTCCATAACCTATTATCTACTACTTATCCTGTCTTACTTCTCAGCTCGGCCATTTATCTTATTCCGCCCGTCCCGGCCTCTAATCCATCAGGCGTGTTATCACCTCGCGCAGAGGCCGCCTCGCCAGATAGCTTCCTCTTAGTGCTCCACGTCCATACTGACAAGTTGTCACCGGCCAGAACACGTGTTTCGCAGCACCTATAGCCATTGACGTGACTATGTGTTATCCGAACCCTTCTGACCTTGTCAGGAACATAGATGTCACTACGGCTGTCACAAACAACACGAAAAGAGATTAAAAAAAAAAAAAAAAAAAACATGGCCGCTTTCTTTTAGAAACAGCGCCACTCTTGTCTTCTGGTTGGTTTTGCAGCTCTTTAAGTGAATGGGGATGGATTGTAATGCCACACATAACCTAAGGATAGGGGTGGCACTGTTTTTGCTAAGTTTTTTCTATTCATGGAAAACCCCTTTAAATTGTAGTGAAGGAAGCCATGGCCACATATGTTTGAGTCTATGTCAGCCATATACAGTCATGGCCAAAAGTTTTGAGAATGACACAAATATTATATTTTCCCATGATCTGCCGCCCTCTGGTTTTTATGTGTGTTTGTCAGATGTTTTTATCACATACAGAAATATAATTGCAATCATATTATGAGTAACAAAAACTTATATTGACAGAATAAGTTACTGCAGCAAGTCAATATTTGCAGTATTGCGCCTTCTTCTTCAGGACCTCTGCTATTCTCCCTGGCTGCTCTCAATCAACTTCTGGACCAAATCCTGACTGATAGCAGTCCATTCTCGCACAATCAATGCTTGCATTTTGTCAGAATTTGTTGCTTTTTGTTTGTCCACCCGTCTCTTGATGATTGACCACAAGTTCTCAATGGGATTAAGATCTGGGGAGTTTCCAGGCCATGGACCCAAAATCTCTGTTTTGTTCCCTGAGCCATTTAGTTATCACCTTTGCTTTATGGCAAGGTGCTCCATCATGCTGGAAAAGGCATTGTTGATGGCCAAACTGCTCTTGGACGGTTGGGAGAAGTTGCTCTTGGAGGACGTTCTGGTACCATTCTTTATTCATGGCTGTGTTTTTAGGCAAGACTGAGAGAGAGACGATTCCCTTGGCTGAGAAGCAACCCCACACATGAATGGTTTCAGGATGTTGGTTACAGTTGGCATGAGACAAGACTGGTGGTAGCGCTCACCTCGTCTTCTCCGAATAAGCTGTTTTCCAGATGTCCCAAACAATCGGAAAGGGGATTCATCAGAGAAAATGAATTTCCCCCAGTCCTCAGCAGTCCACTCCCTGGACCTTTCCCCCAGTCCTCAGCAGTCCACTCCCTGTACCTTTTGCAGAATATCAGTCTGTCCCTGATGTTTTTTCTGGAGAGAAGTGGCTTCTTTGCTGCCCTCCTTGAGACCAGGCCTTGCTCCAAGAGTCTCCGCCTCACAGTGCACAGTGCAGATGCACTCACACCTGCCTGCTGCCATTCCTGAGCAAGCTCTGCACTGCTGGTAGGTGCAATCTTTCTAGCTGCGATACTCTTCCCTGTTCGGCCATTTTTGTGCAGTGCAATGATGACTGCACATGTTTCTTTAGAGATAACCATGGTTAACAAAGAGAAACAATGATGCCAAGCACCAGCCTCCTTTTAAAGTGTCCAGTGGTGTCATTCTTACTTAATCATGACAGATCGATCTCCAGCCCTGTCCTCATCAACACCCACACCTGTGTTAATGGAGCAATCACTGAAACAATGTTAGCTGGTCCTTTTAAGGCAGGGCTGCTATGATGTTGATATGTGTTTTGGGGGACAAAGTTAATTTTCTAGGCAAATATTGACTTTGCAAGTAATTGCTGTTAAGCTGATCACTCTTTATAACATTCTGCAGTATATGCAAATTGCCATTTTGAAAACTGAAGCAGTAGACTTTGTAAAAAATTAATATTTGTATCATTCTCAAAACTTTTGGCCATGACTGTAGATTAAAGGGTTACTCCGGCCAAAATCTTTTTCTTTCAAATCCACTGGTGTCAGAAAGTTATACAGATTTTTTAATTACTTCTTTAAAAAAAAATCTTCAGTCGTCCAGTACTCATCAGCTGCTGCATGTCCTGCAGGAAGTGGTGTTTTTTTTCCAGTCTGACACAGTGCTCTCTGCTGCCACCTCTGTCCATGTCAGGATATGTCCAGAGCAGTTGAAATCCCCATAGAAAACCTCTCCTGCTCTCCAGACTGGAAAGAATACACCACTTCCTGCAGGACATACGTTAGCTGATGAGTACTGGAAGACGGAATTTTTTTAATAGAATTAAATTACAAATTTCTGGCACTTTCTGGCACAAGCTAATAAAAAATGGTGAACTACCCTGTAGGCTTCACTCAGTTTTAGTGCAACCCCTTTAAGGTCCCTAAACTACAAAGAGCCCTATCCACCCTCCTCCCGAGATTCTACCAGTATTCGGCGGCCATGTTGGATTATTTCTTCTTGGGAAATACACAGTTATGACCCAAATAATCCCCCGGTTCTACTTATGACGGCATAGCGGACATGACCCAAGCACCTACACTGCAGCCAGATGTCAGCTAGGGGATGCCACGTTTCAGGCCCTGGGTCCACGGTGAAATATTAGACTCTAAAATTAGCCTAATTCAAGTGATATTTGACATTTACAGACGATTTGTTCTTTTTCAGAATTTGGGTCAGACAGACTCCTGAGATTAATGGGAATGTACATATTGCTTAATCTGTGCCAAGCTTGTTTTCCTCCTAGAGGTATATTCTAAAGGAAATTAAAGGGGCAGTCACGATAGAAAACATCACAGCAATATAGTGGCAACATAAACCATCATCTTCTCCTCCTCCCTGACCATTTTCTGTGCCGTATTACAATCCAAAAGTAAAAAAAAAAAAAAAAAAAAAAAAAAAATCTTTCTTCCTCCTGTTTAGAACAAAAATTAAAGGGGAAATCCGGCCAAAACAAAAAAATTACATAGCATGCAGGGTGAGTGAAAACATAATAAAAAATCAATACTTACCCATCCCCTGCAGCGCCGCATTACCAGCTTCCTGTCCACCACCGGGCTCTAGTTTCTTCCAGGTTCATGTGTCGTCGCAACCCAGTGGGAGGTACTTGCTCTGGCAGTCAGTGACTGCAGCGGTTTCCTGCCTCAGTCACCGACTGGGTGAGCAGGTATTCCTGAGCCGGGATGAGACACAGGGGCACGGGTATGGGTAAGTATTGATTTTTTTTTTTTTTGGGCCACACTTCTCCTTTAAGCGTGACTTAAGGGACTTGGATATAGCTGTCACAGAAACCTACAACCAAGGTCAAAACCAATAAAACAATATAGGTATGGGCAAAATTACAGGCAAATCAATCAGAATCCAATTTATCAGGTACACTTAAAGGGATGTGGTCCCTTTAAGAGACATGTTTACAACCTAGGGAGGGCACATGTATGCATTAAAGGAGGGTTCTATTTAATCTCGGCCTCTTGGAAGGTGGAAGGGGTGTAGCTTAGGGCCATCTTTCTAGTGACTTTGGGAAGACAGTAGAGAGTGTGGACTTTTTAAAGTGTTATTGTCACTTTTTGAAATTTTTGAAACGTAGAGACATCAAGAAGGAGATCCGACAGCATCTACGAAGGTAGAATCTTCAAGCGTCTATTGAGTCACTGAGAACATACATGCAACCTTTGGACCCATTTAGGTCTTTGTCAAGAATGCCCAGATGGGTCGAAACTAGAGATGAGTGCAACTCGAGGCGGTGAAAACCAGTGGTTTTACTGGACTCCCTTCCTGGAATCCAACTTCTTCAGCCACTGGTGTTCAAATGCCGAAGTTCGGACTCAAGCATGCTCCAGTTGCTCTCATCTCGAGTCGAAAGATTTTCAGGAATGTTCCTGGTGGCTCAATAAACTCGAAGATTCTACATTATTGGATGCTGTTGAATCTCCTTGAATTATTTTTGAAAAATGTTGGATCCATGGGGCTCAGACAAGATTAATGACCAAGGGGAAGCGGAGATAAGTGTTCCAGTAGGTATCCATATAATCTCACCTCTATAGTCTGAGAGAAGGGCAGCAGCTTTGGATCTTTTTCTGGAGATAGGCCTCATTCACATATCTAGTGTTTTCACGAAGCGTCATTTTTTCCACTCCGTGAAAAACACTGGAAGTCTGTTGGAGGCGCTGGTGTGGAGGGGGACGAAGTGGGGGCTGACAGGAGTGGTGACGGGAGCGGGGAAGATAGGATCGGTGGGAGGCGGAGATGGGATCCGGTGACGGGAGCGTGAGAGATGGGGGCCAGTGAAAGGGAGCAGGCAGATGGAAGCCAGTGATGGGAGCGGAGGAGGTGGGAGCCAGTGACAGGTGCGGGGGAGATGAGAGCCGGTGAGAGGAGCGGGGGGAGATGAGAGCCGGTGAGAGGAGCGGGGGGAGATGGGAGTCAGTGACAGGAGCGGGGGAGATGAGAGCCAGTGACGGGAGCGGGAGAGATGGGAGCCAGTGACAGGAGCAGGGGGAGATGAGAGCAGGTGAGAGGAGCGGGGGAGATGGGAGCCAGTGGCGGGAGCGGGAGAGATGGGAGCCAGTGACAGGAGCGGGGGAGATGGGAGCCAGTGAGAGGAGCGGGGGGAGATGAGAGCCGGTGAGAGGAGCGGGGGGAGATGGGAGTCAGTGACAGGAGCGGGGGAGATGGGAGCCAGTGACAGGAGCGGGGGGAGATGAGAGCCGGTGAGGGGAGCAGGAGAGATGGGAGCCAGTGACGGGAGCGGGGGTGATGGGAGCCAGTGGCGGTAGCGGGGCAGATGGGAGCCAGTGATGGGAGCAGGGGAAATGGGAGTCGGTGACCAGAGTGGGGGAGATGAGAGGCAGTAACAGGAGTGGGGGGGAGATGAGATCCGGTTGACGGGAGCAGGGGGAAATGGGAGCTGGTGATAGGAACAGGGGAGATAGGAGCTGATGACAGGAGCAGGGGAGATGAGAGCCAGTGACAGGAGAGGGGGAGGTGGGAGCCGCTGACAGGAGCGGGGGAGATGAGAGCTGGTGACAGGAGCGGGGAGATGTGTGCCGGTGACAGGAGCGGGGTAGATGAGAGCTGGTGACAGGAGCCGGTGACAGGATCGGGGGAGGTGGGAGCGGGTGATAGGAGCGGGGAGATGTGTGCCGGTGACAGGAGCGGGGTAAATGAGAGCTGGTGACAGGAGCGGGGGAGGTGGGAGCGGGTGATAGGAGCGGGGGAGGTGGGAGCGGGTGATAGGAGCGGAGGGAGGCATCCATGTCGCCATCTGCACTATGGCCTGTCGTATTTATTCACGGCAAGGATCACGGCACAGATGACCGCATGGAAGGTATGAATGCACACATAGGATTGGGCCTTAATATTGTCAATCAGACAATTTTACGGAATGTGTGAATAAGCCATAGGTGGTAGACTGCTGTGCTTGGGATCCCAAGCAAAGTAAAGTCTAAGTAACTAAGTAAAGTCAATAAGCAGAACGAATAGAGAGACATCAAATATTTTTATTAGTCAAGATCTGAGTGTTCAGACCCTGACCGATCACGAGAACCACGCTTAGCATGTTCTCTCCTAGATCTGTGTCACGTGGTTTAGATGGACTTAAAGTCTATTGGGCCATTCACGTCATATAGACTTCTCCTGGCTTATTCTATTTTCACCCAACCGATAAAAACTTTTGACATGTCCCTTTTGCCAGAGTAACTTCATCCCAGCACTGATGGAAGAACAAATTTTGACAAATCTTCCCCTCATCCTAAAGGATGACTCTACGTTCAAGCTGATCAATGGGGTATCACTGCCGAAACACGTCAACCCTACAGTTCTCCATTGCTGGCCTAGAGAAATAGAGGGTCATAGACTGTCCACTACTACGGTACAGTAGTCTGACCGTCCATACGGCCAAATATCACATGGTTTAAGACACGAGAGACTGTATACGAGGCCTGGACCACACAGATTCACTGAAAGCTGTGACTGGAACATTAATCAAATAGGATGCGTCACTGAGCTTGAAGCTTGATAGAAGAGTCACTAATGACTGAGGTTAAGCTCTGGGTGAGATAAGAATTACATTATCTTCTGCAAAAATAAATTGTGGAATCAATTAGATGAGACATGTTTAAGTGTAATCTCTGCCTACAGAGAGCCGTGCCATAGTCATACATAAAAACCTAGGCTTTACCTCCACCTACGGAGGTCATCCCTCCCGAAAACACACATAGACTGTTTGTAAAGGGTTGTCTGACTATGGTCATCGGATGTTGGCTAGTCAACGTTGCCTAGATGAATAAACTGGATCATGTGATCATCATGGATCGGGTTGACTTGGATCACCTGAAAACAGTCAAGTGATCGACCACTAAGTATAAGAACGTTCTCTACCTCACTGATCTCTAGGGGTCTACAGGAAATTAACTTGTCTGGACTAGTGTTGAGTGGACTTGCTGATGTGTTTGGGTTCGGCAACTTTCTCCAAACCCGAACACTCCTGGAGGCTAGAGAAGTTGGATGCCACCCTAAAAAGTCCTGGCCTTACAGCCATAGGCTGTACATCTGTTTTCCTGGTGGCCCCAGGGCGGCATCCAACTCCTCTAGCAGCCAACGTCTCCAGCGTTCAGGTTTGGGGAACGTTGCCGAACCCGAACAGTTCACTCAGCACTAGTCTGGACCTAAGCTCTGGACTCTTCTCTGTATTCCTGGTCACTCTACCACTAATAGACTTGTCTTGGCTTTGTCCAGCCATGTGGTTCCTGCCCTAGTGGCAATAAATACAAGTTCCCTCTAACATGACCACACCAATGGAACCAAAAAACCACGTTTGTTGAAAAAACGTTTGTTGAACATCTATACATCTAAGAACATCTATATCTGATCGCCTACAGGGGCTCTACCAAATGAGTTATCCCCAGCATGCAGTAATCCCATAATATAATCACTAGAGGACTCTTCATAGCTGTTTTATTATATTATTAGTTATGTCTTTAATGTACAGGGATGGCAACAAGGGCTCAGGAGGGCATTCCGCCGCTCCATATCATAATGAATGGAACAATGGCCACTTTAGATGATGCTCTCGCTATTTATTAAACATACAGAAAGTCACTGATAGGTGGCGCTGTAGCTATGCAAACCATGCAACAAGTGTTAAATATGCCCCTCTTGGTTTTCAACAACGCTCTCCATTCCTAATACTTCACAGCTTTGATCGCTAAATGCCGTCCTTCAGCTGCACAGGGTGAGATCGAAGCCACGGTGTCGGGAAATAAGGACTGATCAACCATAAAACCATCAATGTATGCAAATAAAATGCCATTGCGGCCACAGCGCCACCTATCGGTGACTTTTTGAACAAATTTTTTTATTTAATAAATGACGAACGCATCATCTGCAGTGACTATTGTCCAGTTTTGGTCTCATTTGGGGCACATTCCCAAACCCTGTGTGTGAAATATTATTATACTATAAGCAATACCCGTTTTATTATATATATATATATATATATAATTTTATATATGTAATTTAATAATTATAATTTTATTGATTATTAGGTTTTTTTTATATTTACAATGTATTTTGTTTGGTATATTATTACTACTCTATATTATTAGAGTAGCCTGTTTGTATATTATTAGCAGAATGACTCAGAGGGGAGATTTATCAAACATGGTGTAAAGTGAAACTGGCTCAGTTGCCCCTAGCAACCAATCAGATTCCACCTTTCATTTTCCAAAGAGTCTGTGAGGAATGAAAGGTGGAATCTGATTGGTTGCTAGGGGCAACTGGGCCAGTTTCACTTTACACCATGTTTGATAAATCTTCCCCTTAGATTTTAGACTTTAGATTTTTTCTGATAAGGGAAGTTCTAGACAGCCTCATGACAGGTCCCTGTGGGTCCCACTCTTGGGTACCCTCATGAGCCCCTTACTATGGCTATAATACACATGATGTGGGTTAAACAGGTACCTTCCTATTACCAGACTTTTGGGTACCCTCATGGCCTCTTATGGGCACCTTACCCTGCTTATGATACACTTGATATAAGCTGATAAAATGAATGTGCAGTGCACTTATCACTAACTGACCAAGGGCATGGTCGCTAAAGCCTCCTGCATGCGTCCATGGCCATTTTTACGGTGAGGAAATATTGATCAGGAAGCCTTTCAGGAGGCTTTAGAAAGACATCAGTATTTCCTGACCTTAAGAATGGTTAGGCCGCTGAGGTAATCCCCTCTAGCTTCTCCCTCTCTCTTCCGGCTCTGCAAGTGCACGAATGATGACACTCATGCACCACAACACTGGGAGGAGAGAGCGGCCTCTTGTGGTCAGAGCTACAATGCTGCCTCCAGCCAGGAGAGCGATTGACAAACACACCATCAACTGATGAGGAGCACGTACAGTTAAAGCGCCAGCTCCAGCAACCAGCGGAACTTGCCTGGGTGGATTATGCTGGCTCAGGATGGATGGCAGCACTGGACAGTTTCCGGCCACTTTCTGGATTCTGATTGCTCCCATAGCGGTCTATCGGGCATCCGTGCCGGAATTATGGAGAATAATAGGTCATGTCCTATGGTTTCTGTGCCTATTTTTCCGCACAGACATCCTTCAGGAAAAATCCATGACTAATAGAACCCCATGGGTCAAGACTAGATGGACCAAGTGGTCTTTTTTCCTATGTTTCTAAATTTCTTCGGAATTCCTGATAAGAAATCCGGACATATTTTCCTGAAGTGTTCTTGAAGACTAACCGCCCCAACCCTGATAACAACAGCACCATCTCAGTTTTCCACAAGCCGAGACAACGTGTAAAGTAACGACATCTCTGTATAGTAGAATTATAATTGATGACAGTTTTCGGCCCATCAATCCCAGCATAGCTTCCTCCCGGCTCGGTCGATATCGCTCTTCTCTATCTAACAAGTCCACCAGGTCCAGTTCCTAGTCTTTTACTGGACGGCATTCTGCGGGATTTGATTTCCGCCTCATCTAAACCATCTCGATGTCTCCCAACACCTCCCTCTCCTACCTCCCCCTCTGGATCTGTTGACTGGACTTTTCCCAAAACAGCCTCGGAAGTGCTAGCAACGAGCGTGCCGGCTATTGGCAGCCTCTCTCAGTGCAATACCCACTCGATAACTTTCATTTCAAAATCAATGGAGCGAAATGTACACTTCTGCTAATGCAGCTTGTGCTCCGGAGCGTGAGCTGACGACGCAGATGTACAGAGGGCCTGTCTAATATGGAGAGTTTTTAATTAAAATATTATCCGAACCCTTTAGGACGCGGTGTCACGAGATAAGGACAGGTTGTGCATTCCAAATTAAGAGCTCGACAAAGCGGCTTTGTAGAGAATAGTCGCTAATTAACCCTTTCCAACCGAGCCGCAGCTCTTGTTTATTGGTGGTTTGGTGTCATGTGACCCCAGTTGGCTCTGGCGAATGGCCGAAATGGATCAAAGATGGGAGGGGCTACTGTACAGCTGCCAAATTCTCAGTGCAAGGACTATTTTCAATGCCATCCTCTAAGGCCTTAAAGGAGTACTCCGTGCAAAACACATTGAAGCACTTTCCTCAATATAGGTCATCAGTCATCAGTCAACATCCTGCATTTCCTGCTCAGCTGTTCAGTGCTCGTACTATGCAGTCAATTTGTTTGACCTCTTTAATAGTATAAAAGATTAGTGAGAAAATTCACCGGCACTACTCCCTTTGTTGGCTTACGTGCAGTCAGTAGGGCATATAGTATGGGCTATGCCGATAAGCAACGGTGGTGCTCCTCACAACAGAGTCTTATATCTAAACAGTCCAGTAAGTAGATAGAAAGCTGAGGGCACTCACCCATATGTTGCAAAATACTTTATTCCAAAATGCGGTTAAAATCTCTGTGATACATATCACTCTTGAGCAGACGCCATACCACTTCACAGCATAGACATCATCATGATGGCCATTTCACACGCATGCACGCTTCATCAGATGAAGAAGCTGATGAAGCGCGCATGCGCGTGAAATCACAGAGATTCTAACCGCATTTTGGAATAAAGTATTTTTCAACATATGGGTGAGTGCCCTTAGCTTTCTATCTATTTACTGGACCCTTTAATAGTATGTTACAAAAACTACACAATGTCAATGTACTATCATAGCACTGTGATTGTACCGGCAGAGGCTGGAATCAGAGATAACTCTGATTTAACCCGTTAGATTTATGGGGGTCAATAGCCACCTTAAATAAACAGGCTATAACACATGACCCTACTTCCTCACCTGGCGACATAAACATGCTGATGGGTTCCTATATAGGGGGGGCTTAAAGTGAGACTCACATTGATAACACAGTCCAATCTACAAGCAGAATGTTATAGAGTGGGAGGAGCTGAGCGGATTGAGATATATATATATATAAGTTTTCGGGAGGAAAGTTCCAGAATAACGTGTCATGCCCATTCGAGGCTAAGAAGTCATGTAGGCGCTCCTGCTCAGTGACTGTATAAGCATACATGTATAGGGAGCTGTCAGTCATTGAGTAGGACCGCCCACTTGACTATGCAGCCTAAAAAGAATTTTTCTTAAATGTGTTGTATAAAGGGGTCCAGAATTGTCCAGGATTAGGGAAAAAACAGTTGTTTTCTTCTGAGAACATCGCCACCCCATCCTCAGGTTGTGTGCGGTATTACAGCTCAACTTCATTCACTTTAATGGAACTGATCTGCAATACTGCACACAACCTAAGGACAAGAGTGGCGCCATTTCTGGATACTATCAACAAAGTTTTTCTAATCCTGAAAAAAAAACACTAAAAGATAAAGAGAAATTTTATATTTCGGCTAAATCTTAAAACCATTTATCTCTAGTTATTGGGTGTATTAAAAAAAATCAAATATTTGCATCTTTCAAAAAAATTTTTTTTTTTTTTTTTAGTTCAAAGTTCCCCCGTTTGTGAGTCTGTTTTCTATCACACAGTTTCCAGCTTGTTCTTTCCTCTTGAAACATAGAGATTTCATTACAAAATCACAGATGAAGCTAAACTAGTGGATCTTCTGATCTATGAGGCCTCTGTGACCTCCAGTCTGAGATCCAGCCGCCTGTAGTTCTCTCTGTTGTGTAGATTGAACTTTCTCAGTCACAGAAGAAAACCTAGTGTAATATAGTAAACAGTGGACAGGGAGCAGGGGAGGAGGGGGATGCATCTGCAGTATCAATCAGAGTGTATATGAGACTTCATGCTGTGAGAGGGGAAGAGGGGCTGCAGCAAGGAGATGTGTAATTGATACAAAGCACATAGTACAGCTCCTAAATCACTTATCAAAGAGCGCTCATGTAAAGGCAAAATGAGGGAAGAGAAAGACCCGGTGTATCTCTCGGTGTATGATACCACTCATAGGTGTTTTCTGGGTATGTTGACATCAGTGAGAATCAAAAGGCCCAAAACACACTGGATAGTGAGCCATCAGGGCTGTCTATTAGCTCTTACAACCCCCAATACTCCCCAATAGCATTATTGCTGGTCACCCAGGTATGCATATACAATGAAGCACAGTAGCGGGCCCATTTACGTTAATGGCTGGTGAATACATTCAGGCACCACCAAAATAGAATTGCCTTCAACAAGATTTATGAGGTTCATTATCATAAAGGAGTATCCTACGGTACTTTGATTGGCTAGTCTTAAAGGGGATGTCCGGCCAGGACCTCATTTAACGGAATGCCTGGGGAGGGTGGTAGGTGAAAAAAAAATAATATACACTTACCTTCCTGGCTCCCAAGCTGATGCCCCACTCACATCAATGGGACTGATCTGCAGTACCGAAATACAGAAAGCAGAGGAGGAGCCAGAAAGGTAAGTACTGGCCGAGCAACCCCTTATGCGTGAACCAATCCTATCGATCAGTGTTCGCAGCGCCAACTTTTTCTGCAGTGCATTATGTAGCTTGTCATCACTTAAAGGGAATGTGTCGTCTAAATTTTCTTTTACTCATTAGAATTAGATACATAAACTTGTTCTTTTATTCTATTTTGTAACTGTATTTTTTTTATTTTACTTTCTGTACATTGTTATGGGGGCTGCCATATTGCCTGACTTGTTTTTAACAGCATTTACTAACATGCTTTACAGCCTGGCTAATGGACATAGACGGCAATAGGCAGAGCCTATCCCCTTGAAATGAATGTGAAAATTACTGTGTGATATTTGAAGAGGTCATTCTACAGGGAGCTGCTATTGTCTCTTTACAGCAGCCTCCTCCTTATCATCGCAGACACAACAGGAAGTCTCAGCTTAGCTTTAGCCCCAGTGGTGAGAATGAAAAATGCAAGATTTCCGGAATATTTTATAGTATAGATAGAAAAATGGAAAATTTGTAAAAATATGAGCAAAAATTCTTAAAAAAATATGTTTAACATGAAAACATTATTTAACCTCCTCCTGCTGCTGCACTGTAAATTAACGTCGCTACAGCCTGTGCCTGATGCGGCTGCGACATTAGTTTATGCTGCAGGATGACACAGGCTCAGCAGCTGAGCCTGTGTCATCCGCGGCAGGTCCCGGCTATCAGTGATAGCCGAGGACCTGCCGCAACTCTCAGTATCGGAGCCAAGCTTCAGTGCTTAGAGTTAACGCTATAGATACTGCGGTCAGCACAACCGCAGCATCTATAGGGCTCCTGACAGAGAATTCTCCATCTACAGAGGGAGAATTCTCCGTCCGGTGTCCATTCTCCGTCCGGTTTGATGGTAGCCATGGAAAACGGAAGCCTCAGGCTTCCGGTTTCCTGGCTACAGAGGCCGGCAGGGGGAGGGAGGGAAGGCAGGGCGTGCTCCAAGTGCACGGCCGTTAGCTCTGCCCCCTCCCCTCTCTCCCCTGCCGCTGTCAGAAGATTGTAACAGCGGCAGGGGACAGAGGAGAGAGGGCAGACAGAGACATCAGCTTAGGGGATCATTATGATCCCATAAGCTGATGTCCAAAAACGACCTGGGCATTGATGCATCAATTACCCCAGGTTGTAAAAAGGTTAAACAATAAGTTATTTTTTAATGACACATTCCCTTTAAATCAGTCCAAGTCCCAATTAGGGCTCACAATCTATAGGAAACTGGGTTATCTATACTGGGTAACCCGAGAAGTACTCTGTTTGTTGAGTCTGACTTTTAAAAAGTTCTGGTGGATGAACCTCAAGCCATCTAAGTTCTCCAAGCGTCTGGAATTGCAAGGAACGCGTCTTCACAAGGACGTTTGAGATTGTAGCATACAGGCAATGTTCCTTTAAAAATAACCTTCAAAACATACTAGATAAGTAAGAAACGGCATCTACCAAGGCTCGTCCTACGAACAAACATGTCCACGGTGTTCAAGGATTTGCCCATGGCTCTGGTTCTATCTCATCTTCTGCAATAATGTCATGCAGACCACACTTCCACCACACCAATTCTCGAGCTATTGTACTGTGAGAGGATTATCATGAATAAGATTGACAGGAGGACTCCGGGAAAAGGACGGATTAAATAGAACTGGAGGGAAAAAGAGAATGAAGCTTTTCATAGCGTTGGGCCTAGGAAGGAATATTAATAGCAAAGGAAAATCTAGTTGTATAATAAGTGTATATAGAAATGTTCGGCCATGTCGACAAAGTGAGTCGGAGTACCTATTAGAGAACACAAAGCGGGTCTTGTGGCTGACCAATAACTAATTATGGGCACATGCGCACCGCTGTATCTTTTGGACGACATAACGGCGGAGCATGAAATGTGGAGAGGTCAGGATGGGTCTTCCTCGATTGTGTTTGGATTGACACAAATGTCTCACGGCCCTGAGACTCTCTCAGCGAAGAACCAATTACTCATGTTTTTGTGTGATTCAAATTGCATTTTAGACTCAATAAATATCGTAGTGGATTTAGATTTTTTCCAAAAAGGCTTAAAAAACATCAACTTGGTAACAAGAAGGCTGCTCTGTGCGGATGAGGTCCAGAAGACCCAAAGTCAGTCAACGGATCAGTCAATGGGTAGTTAGGACCCATATCAAAGCCATCGAGCTAAGGCCCACCAAATGATTGTAGTGCAACTCTCTAACAGAACAGCTCTAAGCCAATGAGTAGAGTTGATCGAACCTCGGAAAATCCAAGGGTCGATCGAACTCGAACACTCACGAACCTGCGGCATTTGATTGCTGATGCCTTCCCGGTCCGTGGGGAAGGAGGAGAGCCTAGGTAATAGGCTGAATCCCGGAATTCCTGGCGGTACCCAGGCAGTCTCCTCCTTCTTCCCCATGGACTGGGAAGGCTTCAGCAGTCAAATGCGGCAGGTTCGTGAATGTTCGAGTTCAATCGAACCTAGGATTTCCCGATGTTAGATCAACTCTACCGATGAGGACCAAAAAACCAAAACAGGACAGTCAACCGATGGTTGTCAACGGGTAGTTTGGAACTTAAGCCTAGATTCCTTCAGAGGGGTAAATCTCAATCTAAGAGAAGAGCCAAAAAAAAGTCAGTCAACAGACGAGAGCTTCTCCATTCATTTTGTATGTGATCTGGCAGACATAGCCAAGTACAGCATCCGGCTATCTTCTCGACTTTCACAGAGAATGAATGGAGTGGTGGGCCCCCCCTGTATCTACCTAAAACACTGCCCCATGAACCAAAACCGAATAATCAGCAGGCTGATGCCATTGGTACATATGGTCAAAAGACCAACGTTAAGTTTTAATGTTCCTAATAAGCCATCGAATTAAAGGACAGCCATGTCGCAGTAGGGTATTTTAGGTCCTCCAGAGGAGATGATTCTAATGTCCCACCCTCCACTTAACTCTCAAAAAGATGGCAGCGTATCAGTCAACAAATGGTGTTGGCGGGCATACAGAACTTATATTAAAGGGGCAATCTGGGATTAGCAAAAACACATCTATCCTCTTGCAAAAAAAAAACAATGCCAAGAGAAGACAAGTCCCAAGAGCCCTTTTGAGTGAGGTCTTAAAGGGGTATTCTGGTGAAGAAGAAAAAATAAAAATATACATATATATTTCTTTAATAAAGTTATAACTTTGTAATATAACTTTATTTTTTGAGTAGCAGGGGTGACATGGCCCCTCTGCTGCCACCAATGGCTGTGTGGGGAACTGCAGAGCTTCTTAAGTCTTGATCAGCGTACAGTATAGCAGAACGGGTGATGATTGACAGTTGTCCCTGAGCGCTGAATCGGGATCAGTTCCTGATACAACCATGGGTGGCAGCAGAGAGGCCATGTCATTCCTTACTGCCAATCAACATAAAAATTGCATTATATATATATATATATATATATATATATATATATATATATTTTTTTTTTTTTTTTTATAAAGTTATATTGCAAAGTGATATAATTTTATTAAAGAATTGTAAAAAAAAATATATATATTTTTTTTCCCACCCCTTTAAGCTTGTTTCTAAGGGCCGTGCGCCTAATGGGTCCACCAATAGTCTGAAACCTACTGATAAATCTGGCAGTAAATTTTGAGTTTCTCTGCAGCGCCACCACAGGTGGAATAAGGAATAACACCCCGCCCATTCTTATCAGTGTCATACAGATCAGGATACATTTAATTGTATTATAATCTTTGTTGTGATCACATAACATAGGGTTTTTTGTGCTATATATTAGCTCTGTTATTCTCAGCCACAATTGCTCCGCTTAGACATAGAGTTAGATCATAAAATTCCGACCCCCTATAAAGTATATCACAAAATTAACTAGACAAAGAAATAACAGGGAGTAGTGAGCCGGACATTCACTTTACAGATGAAATACCCCCTCGCTAGATTTTTGTATATGATTTTTTTCCATTACGTGTAAGGTTGGGGTTATATTGGCGGAGACCAGTGTGAACATGTTGTCCACCTGTCAGCATGGCGCCGGAGCCGGGTCTGAGCCTATTCACTGTGTATTCATTAACCTGCGGGATCATATTCTATGTGACAGCTGCAGTTTTCAGAGACAGCAGCCTGCGCTATTGTCAGAGAAGCTGGAGATTAACGCCGGGCATTGTGCTCGGAGCCATTGTCGACTGCGTCCCCACAATCAGACGGAACAGACTATTTTTTTTGTTTTGTTTTATCATTTTAACAATTAGAACATCGGTGATGCAGCTGCCGATGGGAAATAAACCTTTGAAATCCTGAGTATTCGGTTCTTGTGGCCTGGATGAATGTACATAACGTTTGGCCTCTTTGGTGTCCTGCAGGTCTGGACGTACGATTGTCGTCTGGGACGCAGAACTCTAAGAATTGGCTTTCAAAATGTATGAGGTGAAAGGCAAAAATTATACCTACTCATTATTATGGAGAGACATGATGTACATAAACTAATAACACATAGAGGGTTGTCCTGTTTACATCTTTCATTGAAAACAATGAGTAAACCTCAACAGTGTAGGGAAAAAATGTAAGAGTCCACTGGAATTAGCGGCATTTCCAAATAAAATCCTAAAAAGTCTTAATTATGGGCAGACACAATGTAAATAAACTAATGACACATAGAGGGTTGTCCTGTTCACATCTTTAAAATTAAGAACAATGAGTAAACCTCAGCAGAGAAGGGGAAAAATGTACGCGAGTCCACTGGAATACCGGCAATTCCAAATAAAATCCTAAAAAGTCCTGATTATGGACAAACACAATATAAATAAACTACTAACACATAGAGGGTTGTCCTGTTCACATCTTTAATTGAGAACGATAAGTAAACTTCAGAAGAGAAGGGGAAAAAATGTAATTGAGTCCACTGGAATTACCTGCATTTCCAAATAAAATCCTAAAAATCCTAATTATGGGCAAACACAATGTAAGTAAACTAATAACACATAGCAGGTTGTCCTGTTCACACCTTTTAAATTGAGAACAATGAGTAAACCTTAGCAGAGAAGGGAACAAAATGTAAGTCCACTGTAAATAAACTAATAACACAGAGCGGGTTGTACTGCTCACATCTTTAATTCTTTAATTGAGAACAATGAGAAAACCTCAGCAGTGCAGAGGAAAAGTAAGTAAGTACACTGGAATTACCGGCATTTCCAAATTAAATCTTAAAAAGTCCTAATTATTTGCAAACACAATGTAAATAAACTAATAACACATAGAGGGTTGTCCTGTTCGCATCTTTAATTGAGAACAATGAGTAAACCTCAACAGTGCAGGGGGAAAAAGTGAGTGAGTCCACTGGAATTACCTTCATTTCCAAACGGATTACTCAAAGGTAATAGTTATGGGCAAACACAATGTAAATAAACTAATAACAAATAGACGGTTATCCTGTTTACATCTTTCATTGAGCACACTGAGTAAATATCAACAGTCTGTGGAGAAGATGTAAGTAAGCCCATTGCAATTACCTACAATTTCAAATTGATTGCTTATAAGTCATAATTATGGGTAAACACAATGTAAATAAACTAATAACACAAAGACATTTGTATTGTACATGTCTTTAATTGAGAACAATGAGTAAACCTCAACAGAGTAGGGAAAAGAAGTGAGTCCACTGGAAATACCATACTTAGCGCTCGTAAATCAACAATGTAGATAAACTAATAACACATTGATGACGTTTGCTTAATTAAAGACATGACCATAACAGCCTTGTATGTGTTATTAGTTTATTTACATTGCGTTTGCCCCAAATGATAACTTATCAGCAATCCGTTTGGAATTGCAGGTGATTCCAATGGGCTCTTTTCTCCCTGGACTGTTGATGTTTACTAAGTGTGCTTATTTAAAGACATGATCAGGACAACCCTCTATGTGTTATTAGTTTATTGACATTGTGCTTTCCCACAATTATGACTTTTGAGTAATCATTTTGGAAATGCAGGTAATTCCGGCAGGCCCACTTGCATTTTTTCCCCTCCACTGTTGAGGTTTACTCATTGTTCAAAATAAAAGATGTGAACAGGACAACTGTCCATGTGTTGTTGTTTTTTTTTTTTTTTTACAGTGCATTTGCCAATAAGTATGACTTATGCGGAATAAGGCTGGGTTCACACTACGTATATTTCAGGCAGTATTTTGTCCTCATGTCAGGTCCTCATAGCAACCAAAACCAGGAGTGGATTGAAAACACAGAAAGGATCTGTTCACACAATGTTGAAATTGAGTGGATGGCCGTCATATAACGGTAAATAACGGCCATTATTTCAATATAACAGCCGTTGTTCTAAAATAACAGCAAATATTTGCCATTAAATGGCGGCCATCCACTCAATTACAACATTATGTGGACAGATCCTTTCTGTGTTTTCAATCCACTCCTGGTTTTGGTTGCTATGAGGACCTGACATGAGGACCAAATACTGCCTGAAATATACGTAGTGTGAACATAGCCTTAATATGGAAATGGAAAAATTTTTTAGTTTGTCTACAGACAATTTTTTAAACAGTTTTTGCCCCTCATCAGTAAAGAGCATGCACAGCGAAGAGTGCCAGAAACTGGCCATGCAGGGTCCTGCAACTCATCTCCCATTCAGTTTAAAGGAACTGACCCTGTGCCACCATTACATAGTAGAAGACCCCTGGCTTCAAACATTGATCACTGCTTATAGGTGCTGCTGATCACCACTGATCAGACATCGATGGCCTACTCTACGGATAGACCATCAAAGTTAGAACCTTGGACAACCCCTTTAAGGCATATCTCTATCCAACCAGTACTTCTAACAAGAACAGAACCTCAAAATTACCATCCACCAAGTGGATGACGCTTGAAAACAATTTGAATACTTTATTTCCCATGGAGCATTTCCTAAGTTTAAGCCTCCATACCACTGACACCCCCTCCCCAAGTAATCTATATCCCAGAATAGTAAAAAAAAAAAAACACATCCTACAAAAAACCAACCTCCCCACAACTACAACAAAGGAACCTATAAATAATATATCACCACTGGACTGGCTCCGGCCATAATGCAAACTATAATAATAATCTAAAATACTAACAAAACTATAGTATAGAGTGCCGATAAAATTTACTCACTTTCCTCTCCCCGCACTTGTGTATACAGAGGAGGCTAACATTCCATACAGGAGAATACGGCGGTGGCGGCGGCGCTCGGTGATTTACAGCCCTCCCACTTTCTAATTAACAAAACATCTCTTTGTAATGAGAACGGAAATTCATAAGACTCAGATAACAGATAATCAGAACTTTATGTCTCTCATTATTCTCACATTTCGGCGCTGCGCAGCGACACACATCTCACTCCATAAATAAGCGCACATACAATTTGTAGGTCTGTTAAACTTCATTAATTATTGGCTCGATTTATCAAGCTGTGCCGATGTCAAGTATTTCCTGCGCTCTCCACCAGCGTCACCGCTCCGGCTTAGAGGAACGACTCATGTACACTCAACTCCGGAGAACGGGAGCGGGGGAGGCAACTTACTAAAAGTGAAGTAAAGGAACGGTGGACCAATCAGAGCAGCTCTGGAGTATGATCTAACTCAGGATCAGCAACGTATGTACACGGTGACCCCACCAGCAGAATAGTGAGTGCAGCTCTGGAGTATGATACAGGATCAGTACAGGATCAGTAATGTATGTACACAGTGACCCCACCAGCAGAATAGTGAATGCAGCTCTGGAGTATAATACAGGATGTTACTAAGGATCAGTAATATAATGTATGTACACAGTGATCCCACCAGCAGAATAGTGAGCGCTGCTCTGGAGTATAATACAGGATCAGTAATGTATGTACACAGTGACCCCACCAGCAGAATAGTGAGTGCAGCTCTGGGGTATAATACAGGATGTAACTCAGGATCAGTAATCTAATGTATATACACAATGACCCCACCAGCAGAATAGTGAGTGCAGCTCTGGGGTATAATACAGGATGTAACTCAGGATCAGTAATGTAATGTATATACACAATGACCCCACCAGCAGAATAGTGAGTGCAGCTCTGGGGTATAATACAGGATGTAACTCAGGATCGGTAATGTAATGTATGTACACAGTGACACCACCAGCATAATAGTGAGTGCAGCTCTGAGGTGAAAAACAGGATGTAACTCAGGATCAGTACAGGATCAGTAATGTATGTACAGTCACCCCAGCCTTAGGGTATGTTCACATGTAGTCAACTGGTGAGTATCAATTTTGATTCCGATTGAAAGATATTCAACAAAACTGCTCTGTAATCAAAAACATGCATGAAAATAATCCAAAAAGCAACATAAAAAGGCTTTGGAGCTCATTTTCCATATTAAAACTAGCATATTTGTGAACACTGTGTGAACATAACCTTAGAAGTTCATATACTCTAATGCGACAAGTTGCTAAACTCCTTAACAGAAGCATCTACCCTTCCTATATTATAGTCCGCCCAGTAATAGTAGGAGTAAAAAATAAGAATAAGTGGAAGAAAAAGTAAAAAAAAAACAAAAAAAAAAACACATTCTAACCCCCCGAGTGTTAAAATGATCTGAAACGAAGCGTAATGGTGTGATAGCGGCCCGGTGTGATGTGACGTTGTGCGGGGTCATCTACCTCATTGCACGTTGCATAATGGCTCTACACAAAGTTCTGGTGGGTGTGAAATGCGTCGAGGCGTGCTTGTGAATATGTTCTGTGTTCAGGGAATGTGTGAATTAAACCTGACAATAATATGCACGAGTATACATACATTAGAATAAAATACCGCCACCGGCTGTACCGGTAACTGGTCATCAACACGTGGGGAATGAATTGGGCACAACTAATACACTGGGGAACCGTGTGCCTTGGGACGCTCTGTTGGGCCCTTTTGACAATGTTATCCCTATCCATAGCCGATTGCTGAGAGGGGCGGGGGCTGTTCAACCACAGGGCTCCCAGTTAGAATGCAGCATCTCTATTCATTCCGTTTGAATGCCGCAGCGCCATTCATTCCTTGTTAGAATGCTGTAGCTTAATTCATTCCCAGTTAGAATGCCGCAACACCCTTCATTCCCAGTTAGAATACAGCAGCTCCTTTCATTTCCCAGTTATAATGCCGCAGCTCCATTCATTCCTAGTTAGAATGACGCAGCTCTATTCATTTCCCATTAGAATGCCGCAGCTCCATTCATTCCCTGTTAGAAAGCTGCAGCTCCACTCATTTCCCAATTAAATGCCGCAGCTCCATTCATTCCCTGTTAGAATTCTGCAGCTCCACTCATTTCCCATTAGAATGACACAGCTCCATTCAATCTCTAGGAGTAGGAAGCCAGAAATGACCTTTCTCGGAGCTAACAGACCAGTGTCTACAATCCAAGCCTATCCTGCTAAAAGGGATTGTCCACTTCTGTCAATCCCTACTTGTTAGAAGGTTCCTGTAACAATAAAATACTGTAAACACTGATAACCCCAGCAATCTAATGATACACCTGACAGGAAGTGGTTGATTTTCCTGCAGCGCCCCTACAGGGGATATGAAGCATTACACTCTGCCCATTCAAATCAGTGGGCTGCCTGTGTAATACAAGGACAAGGTCCTCCAAAGAGAGAGACACTCTTTACAACCGCTGTCCACTTAGGTCAAGAGACAAGTAAGGATCTTGTATAATGAGTTATATCCTAGCGTCTGCCCTTTCTGAAGCTCATTATGTAAGACATCAGGATGACCGGGTGCTCCTCTGGTTCATTATAATGCAGGTCAATAAAGGTCATTGATATTTGAACTCATCACCTCAAGTCTGAAGGACTAGATGAAATATTACAAGATGCTCAGAGCTGGATAGAGATTTGTAGTGGCCCCCTGGGCAAAGAAGGTGGGGAGGGTTTAGTGAATGGACAGAAAGCTGATGCCAGATACAAGACAATTCTAACTTATGGAAGGGGGAGGGGGTCGAAAGGGATAAGTGAGCAGGAAGAGGAGACAAGCAGCTGTACAGTTTGGAGACTGTGCATGTAAAACACTAGATTCAGAGGTCAGTAAGGTCAGTGCTTATCTGGGATCTTGGTGAGAGAAGATTGCAGTGTTGTTTTGTACAGTGCTGCCCTTTCTTCTCTTCGTGCTCACTCATCCCCCTTGACCCCTCCCCTCTCCATAGGGCATAATGGACACAAAAATCCAGCTTTTTCTGAAGTGAGGCAGGGAGGTAGAAAAACAGCAGTTTGAGTACAGAAGGAATCTCTTTTGCTTATTAAAACCCCTTACGGAGTTTCTTAAAATCACTTGTACTATTGATATTTATTGATTTCTGTAAAATCACAGTTACACTTTAAGCTCTTAGATGTAGGCGGTATACACACTACCCATAGACAAGTGATGAGTGAACCTGCCTATAGAGATACAGAGATAGAGATAAGTACAACTCAGGCATGCTCAGGTCCGTTCGAGCTTGATCATTCACCATTGGCTGAAGAAGTTGGATGCAACCCTAGGGAGTCCTTGAAAACATGGAGACAACCTATGACCAACTGCTCTGGGTAGTTCGGATCCTAGCATGCTTGAGTTGGGTTCATCTCTACCAAATTGGTCGTGAATTCAATCCGGATTTGCCACCTGACACCAACCCAGCCCAGCGAATGTGCTAGTAAATATAAGTGGAGATCAGTGGGTGTTGGTCACATGATCACCACTGGTGCAGCACATCTGGCAGAGGGAACATGGAGAGGGTGAGTATTTACATAAAAAAATAATAACATTTTTGGTGTCATATCAGATTTGAACTAATTTGCTTTAATTTAATTTTATTTATTTTTTTAAAATTTAGAACAATGTTTATCCCTATAGAGAAGACTCCTGGCCACAGCTCTTCTCTGTACAGTTTGCTGCCCAGACATGTTTGGCTCCTCGTTTTTTTTTTGTATCACGCCTCCGCCATCTCTAGCAACACAAATTCCTCACTTTACCGCCCCCAGTACTTGCTACTGTTCCACTGATGATGTAATCATCACATGACCCCACCAAGAAAAAAAAAACACTAGTGCAGGTTCGTCTAACAGAATGGAGAGGGTGAGTATTTATGTACAAAATAACCTCAGCTAAATAAGGGCATGTACAGGAGCAGGGACTCCTGTCAAAGATAGGAGTCCCTGCACCTTGCTACTGTATTGGAATCAAATTAAGCAAAATTTTGGGAAAAATCTGAACAAATTTGAATTGTTCCAAATCGATTTGCTCGGGTCTAGTAGAGACTAAATGATTCCCGGCTATGTATTGTAGTAGCTAGTACTGCCATAGTACATTGTTCTAAAAATATAGTGACCTACACGCATTGTCCACCAGTATCTCCAGCCCTGGGTGATCTACTAGAAGCTGATTTGAAAAAAAAAATTCTTGCAAAATTCTATGCCAATCATTGTCAGGTCTCCAGTAATTCTTTCCGCCACTAGGGGCAGTGTTCTGCAGCCTTTCATTTGACAATGCGATCCATATGAGCCAATCGGCTGCTTGGTGATTATCTCCACGTATTCTGAAAGGCAACATCCTCTATGCGGAATTACTTACGACAGCATGTTGTCAAAATAAACCCTACCTATGAATAGGACCTATCCCCCCCGATAATGTGTTTATTCATTACAATTTAACATCTTCTACATTTTTTCCTTTAAATCATTACGTTCCCAGCAAACCCCAGTGAGGAGCCTGACTGAGTCATGCAACAAATCACCCGATTCTTCAGATTGTCCATGGAAAATGAATTGGTTTATTGCCGAAGAGCCCGGCATTTCCATGAAGGCATTAAATGTAGCATGAACGGAGTGTCTGCGCTAACGTATAGCTTGTCAGCGTTCGCCATAACGGATGTGGCAATCTCTCACCAACATCCCAATTACTGGATCTGGCAGGCCGATCAATCTCCCGTATGACAGTCCTAAAATGGGCTTCCTCTTCTATTGCCGGCAGAAGGATTGTCCTGTCCTCTGCATCGCCAAACAACGGGAGGGCTGAAATAGCTCAACGTCTTGGGAGGGAAAGTTGTGTGAGTACCCGGTGTCATAGACAAGTTCTAGATGTAACAACGTTGTCATAGCTCCACCTAGAACCTAGATCGTGACACGTAGATTGTAGAGATGATCGAACATCGGGATTTTTCAGGTTAGTTCGAACTGGAACCTTCTCGAACCTTCTCGATGCCATCCTGTTTCGTGGGAAAGGTGGAGACCGTCTGGAAAACAGGGATACAGGCGGTACTCGGGCTGTCTCCACCTCCACCACGGAATGAGAAGGCATCGGGAATCAAATGACGAAGGTTCGAGTTCGAACGAACCTGAAAAATCCCGATGTTCGATCATCTCTAGTAGAGAGACCCATCTATCTGATCACGCCTCCATGAAACATGCCAGTTCTGGTGCTTAAATTTCCAGATGACCTACTGACTATTAAGAGTGTGGTGGGCATGCTGTGTGATATATGAAAGAGTTACTGTTCTGGGAGAAGAACGAGGGAGGAGGAGCTGACCTTTAACCATCATCTTTTATCAGTGGAGTGATCCTGTCTCAAGACAAGGGAACTTGACAAACTGTTCGGGTTCGGGAACGTTCTCCAAACCTGAATGCTCGGCATTTGACTTCCAGTGGCTGGAGAAGTTGGATGCCACCCTAAGTCTGCCATAGGCTGTATACATGTTTTCCAGGACTCCCTAGGGAGACTTACAACTTCTCCAGCCACCATGAGTTAAATGCAGAGCGTTCAGGTTCGGAGAACATTGCCAAGTCCGAACAGCCATAGTGTACTCCCCTAGGCCAACATAAAACTTCACCAGCCATCGGGAGTCAAATGACGAGTATTCGAGTTCAAAGAACGTGGCCGAACCTAAACAATTTGGCCTGTTTGCTCAACACTACTCAAGATCGTTCTAGATGGTCCAACCCACTTAGTAAACGAGCATGAGAGCCCCATGTAACAGGGTCAATGATCATGCTTAAAAATTATCGGTTGTCAACTCACATAGTAAACGACAACCGATCTTGTTGATCGGCGCTGGTTTACCGAACCTCGGTAATCAGGTGGCCAGGGCTGCACAACGATCGCCAGATCATTCATGGAGCCCTTTGCGTTAGTTGACCCAGCTGGCGGACGATGATTTATAAGCATGTCATAATCGAGCGATTCTTTTTGGCTGATCATTGGCTCCATTACATGGGGTACAGGATTGGTAATAACTTGTTGGATGGTGGTGGTGTAACCAATGGTGGTCAACACTGATCACAAGATCTAAGGTCAACTGTCCTTCAAAGCCAATGTTTGGAAGTCCCATAGACAATAAATGGAGCATTATGGAGGGGGCACTATCACAAGGTATATCATCACTAATATACCTTATAACTTCCGGCACGTTCTAACAGTCTACACATCCACCCTCAGCAGATCTGTAGATCTCATAGATCGGTGATCGTTTACAGAACCTTAGGACCCTATTGTCGTCCAAGAAAACGTTATATTATTTTAATTTAAGTGATAATCTTTCCGTGTGAATGCAGGCAACGATCGAATAATTGTTGGTATGTCGTTGATCGCATTGTTTAAGCTGACCATAAGATCATCGTTAATCGTTGGCTAATCGTTCGGTTTATAGACACATTGTTTGTTTGTTCTCTGATGAGTAAACGATCCTAGTAACGATTATAATTACCACAGTAACTAATAACTATCGTTCTCTGTGTTGTGGTGATCGATTTCAGGTCGTTCCTTTACCGTTAATCGTTAAAAAAAACCCGCTTCATCTATCTATCTGTTACAAGGGACGATTATCGTGCGGAAAATCGGTATATCATTCGAATTTAAACGATAATCGTCCTGTGTTATTGCCGGCAACGATCGAAAAATCGTTTGTGTGCCGTTGATCGTTCATTTAGAATTGACCCTAAAATCATCGTTAATCGTTCAGTGTAATTGCACATCGCTCCTTCTTTTGCTGGGATTGGATGGAGCAAACGATCGTAGTAATAATCCTGGTAACGATCGTAACTAACGACCATCGTTCTATGTAATATAGTGAACGATTTCAGGTCATCAATTAACAATCTCTTTTGCGATCGTTTATCGTTAGTCGTCAATCGTTAAAAATTGCCTCGTCTAGTAGAACCCTTACACAGCTCAAGCTTTTGGTCGGGGAAGGTCACATGACCGTTTGCCCTTTGCTGCAATCGGTTGTTGCTGGAAATTCTCTATTAGATGGAAAAATGTGCGGTTGGCTGCCAATAATTTTTTTATTGGCTTAAAACTGCTCGATCAGCTGATTTTGACCCGATTACGTAGGGCGATATCAGTATTTGTTAGTTTTTTTTGTTGTCGTTGTTTTTTTTTTCCTTTTATTTGTGTTATTTAACCACTTAACAGAGATGCTATTTTTTTTTTTTTCTACATTTTTCTGGGCCCAAGGTCATCACCTTTTACGAGATATTTGTTTACTTTCAATGTTCTGTTGTTTTGTGCTGTTTTTTATGTTTTTTTTGTCATTATATATATATTTTTGGTCAATAACTATGCATTGCACTTCATTTTTTTTGAGTTTTATTAATAAAAGCATTTGACCTGTGCGGGCTGCATGTTACCTCACCTCTTTGTTTCATTATATACGAATTTGCACCTTCAGACAACTTTGACCTAACATGTTCAGAATGCTCAATGTAAAAGTTTTTGAATTATTTTAGGGGGTTCATAGCCATTGACACATAGCTGGTTATCGTCTCCATTTGCTTATATTAGATTACGTCTGCGGCTTCAGACAACTTTGACTGAACGTGTTAGGCCGGGTTAAAGCAGAATGTTTGTGACGCTCCTAACAGTGATTATTCTAGGGTGGGGGCTCAGGAGCAGCGCCAAAGACCAATAGCTGCCTATCTGCTCCATTTGATGACATTAGATTATTAGAAAACGATCTGCGTCTTCAGACAACTTTGACCTAACATGTTAAAAAAGCAAGGCAGACTCTTCTAAAGCTTCTAATGGTGATTATAGACTCCTTGTCTTATTACCCCAAAGGAACAAACAATTACGCTCAGCCAATCCAAGCACACTGTCTTTAGGTTGTGGGGAAGAAGGGAAAGCTGTCATCCAAATATTCCAATGTATATCCGGAATGCACATCCTTCAACTTTGTTATCTCGTCAGACACCTTGGCCGAGCCGCCTGTTTATTGTGTCTGCACGTCACGGGGACGGGGGATTTTTCTCGACTTCCTGTCAATCATTCCATTGACGAACACTACCGTCAGCTGTCAGCCTCTCCCCGGCCTGAACTGTCTGATAACAGGGAACAATAGACTGCATTAGGCTGCAGAAGAGGGAGACGCATGGCGGGTTTATATCACATATCGCATGCCCTTACACGCCTGCGAAATCCTTAACTACTGGGTCTCGCAATTGGGGACAGAACATAGAACCCATGGTATTCAATGGCCCCATTTACACGTCCGTAGGGTGTACGGGGACGCGATTCGTGCCGCCAAAAAAAAAAAGGATATATTGTTATGTGGACCTGATTTTGCGGCACGATCGCTACGCTAATGAAGCATCATGTAATTCGCGGGTCCAGGGTCACAGGCTGCACTACGGACGTGTGAATATAGTCTTAGGCTACATTCACACGTCAGTATTTTTCATCCGTTTTTTCCGGACCAGAAAATAAGGAATTCATTACATCCCATTATTTTCAATGGTGCTATTCATACATCCAGTTTATTTTGCGGATCCGCAATCCGTGACAAAAAAAAAAGGACGTGTTGTAATACGGTCCGTTATGATAGAACGGACACCCCCATAGAAGTTTATGAAGAGCACAACATTTGCGGAGAGTACCTTGCAATCTGCAAACCATCCGTATCACGAATCCGTTTTTTGGTGACATCACCAAGCTCCTCCTGTCTGATAGAAATGACTGTAAAATGGCCCCCAGATGACCATGTGACTTTTTTTTTTTTGGGGGGGGGGTTGGGACAGCAAATGACACCATTTTTGCCATCCCCTCTTTTTTCGGATAAAAATACAGAACACAATACGGATGCAAAACGGATGATTTTTTTGTGGACTGCGGATGAAAAGTAGAGGATCCAGATTTTCGTCCAGGAAAATATACTGACGTGTGAATGTAGCTTTAAGCCTAATTCACATGTCCGTTGTTCTGTCCGCAATTGCGGCCAGAACTTAAAACCAAGGTTATTCAATGGCCTCGTTCACACATACGGGGCCACGATCCGTGCCGCAAAAAACCTAGACATGTAATGCGGACCGTTTTTTTGCGGCACGGATCGCTAGTGTAATTAAGTGAAGCACGGAGCACTACGGATGCACACTCGTAGTGCGGGCCGTGGCCATGGGTCCGTGGTCGCAGACTGCTCTACGGGTGTGTGAATGAGGCCTTAGGCTACATTCACATGTCAGTATGTTTTCCTCTATTTTGATACGCAAAAAATCATCTGTTTTGCATCCGTATTATGTTCCGTATTTTTATCAGTTTTTTGCGGATCCGCAAAAAAAGTTGTAGTGAATAAAAAAGAGGGGATGGGAAAAATGATGTCATTTGCTGTCCCAATCCCCCCCCCCAAAAAAGGTCACATGGCCTCATCTCCTCCCATCATAGATCAGCACTTCAAGTGGGATAGGAGGCGAAAGTGATATATATATACATATATATATATATACTGCCAGTCTAGAACAGTTTGTTCTCGGAATGAGGGAGGAGGAGGAGAAGGAGGAAGAAGAGGGGTGTTAGGAAAGTGATGAGACAGGTAGTGATGGGTAGATGTGTTAGATTAGAACAGATTAGACTCATCTTCTCCCATCATAGATGTCAGAAGTGGGATTGGGGGTGAAAGTGACATATATACATAGAGGCAGGGCAGGCAGCTGCTATGGGGCCCATGCAGGAGGGGGGTCTGGGGATGCACAGGGAAGATAATACCCATCCTGTGTCCTTCTTCTTAACCCCTTATATACTGCAATCTGTTAGTGACCCAATGTTCACTTACTTGCTGCAACACAAAAAAGGCCTAGAAGCAAAACACAAGAAGGTCTCTGATTCACTGCTATGATAACCCCCTGAACTGAGCTCCTGCAGAGGTCAGGGGTTATCAGTGCAGCAGCAGAGATTTCCTTGTCTTCTGCTTTTTCGTGTTGCAGTATGTAAGTGAACTTTGGGTCACTTAAACACTGCAGTACGTAAGGGGTTAAGCAGAAGGTAGTCCGCTCCTGCACCTATGTTTTTAACCATAAGGGCTCCTAATGAGCCCCTATAATTAAATACAGTGGACTGACAGAGCAAGCAGCCATTGGATCCCTGCCCTGCCAGTCACTGTTGTGGCTGCAGGCAGGATTCTGCCTCTCTCTCTCTGTATATATATATATATATATATATATATATATATATATATATATATACACGCAGTGCCTTGTGTTTTGCGTGGGGGGGGGCATGCTCTATGCTATGGGGCCCGATGAATCCTAGCTACGCCCCTGTATATATATATATATATATATATAGATATATATGCAGCCAGTCTAGAACATCTTGTTCTGGGAATGAGGGAGGAGGAAGGAGGAGGAGGAGGAAGGAGAGGGGTGTTTAGAAAAGTGACGAGACCGGCTAGATAAATCCTCCGCCATGAGTCTCACGCAGACAACGCCAGCCCTTTTATGAGGCTTGTGTATCCTCTTGGAAGACCAAAGCCATTTAGGCCCACATGAGGTAATAAAGATCTGCTGGATGGAGACTAATAACCCAGGCGGCTGGATGCAGAGCACTTCAGGAGGAGAAGCTGCCCGTGCTTAATAATTAAACCCTTAAAGAACAGTCCACCTTAAATCCACCTTAAATAAGGAAAAAAATTATAAATTTAAGTCTGTTAGTCGCCCTGATCATTTCCATTACGTTGGCCTATCTGCTTCTCGGAAAGCTGGGTGACGACCCATATGGCCACCTTTATGTAGTTGTCACTCAGCTTTTTCTGATCCCTGAATAACATATCTGCAGTGAGGCAGGAGAGTGGGTTGTGCTGCAGCGTAACTAGCAAAGATGCGTCATTCAGGAGTCAGGGAAAGCTGTGTGGTAGCACTATGGAAGGTATAATGGCGGTCTTGTGGGTTGTCACCCAACTTTCCCAGAAAACATATCATTTAGGAACTCCTGTCTTGCCCTACAGATGGAGCAGCCTGTATTGTAGCGTCAGTTACATCATACAGATGGAGCAGCCTGTATTGTAGCGTCAGTTACATCATACAGATGGAGCAGCCTGTATTGTAGCGTCAGTTACATCATACAGATGGAGCAGCCTGTATTGTAGCGTCAGTTACATCTTACAGATGGAGCAGCCTGTATTGTAGCGTCAGTTACATCTTACAGATGGAGCAGCCTGTATTGTAGCGTCAGTTACATCTTACAGATGGAGCAGCCTGTATTGTAGCGTCAGTTACATCTTACAGATGGAGCAGCCTGTATTGTAGCGTCAGTTACATTATACAGATGGAGCAGCCTGTATTGTAGCGTCAGTTACATCTTACAGATGGAGCAGCCTGTTTTGTAGCCTCAGTTACATCATACAGATGGAGCAGCCTGTATTGTAGCGTCAGTTACATCTTACAGATGGAGCAGCCTGTTTTATAGCGTCAGTTACATCATACAGATGGAGCAGCCTGTATTGTAGCGTCAGTTACATCTTACAGATGGAGCAGCCTGTATTGTAGCGTCAGTTACATCTTACAGATGGAGCAGCCTGTATTGTAGCGTCAGTTACATCTTACAGATGGAGCAGCCTGTATTGTAGCGTCAATTACATCATACAGATGGAGCAGCCTGTATTGTAGCGTCAGTTACATCATACAGATGGAGCAGACTATAGTGTATTAGCAAAAATCATGTGGAGCTGATGGTTGAAGGTAGCGTATCATCTGATTCCTATTAAAACTTATTTTGTTAACATCCGTTTCACCATACAGATGAAGCAGCCTGTAGTGTATCATATTTACATCCTACAGATGAAGCATCATCAATTTCACCATACAGATGGAGCAGACTGTAGTATATCATCAGTTACCCCATACAGATGGAGCAGACTGTAGTGTATTCATTCACCATAAAGATGGAGCAGACTGTAGTGTATTATTCACCATACAGATGGAGCAGACTATAGTGTAACATTCACCATACAGATGGAGCAGACTGTAGTATCTCATTCACCATATAGATGGAGCAGACTGTAGTGTATTATTCACCATACAGATGGAGCAGACTATAGTGTCTTATTCACCATACAGATGGAGCAGACTGTAGTGTATCATTCACCATACAGATGGAGCAGACTATAGTGTATCATTCACCATACAGATGGAGCAGACTGTAGTGTATCATTCACCATACAGATGGAGCAGACTGTAGTGTTTCACTAGTTACATCATACAGATGGAGCAGACTGTAGTGTATCATCAGTTACCCCATACAGATGGAGCAGACTGTAGTGTATTCATTCACCATACAGATGGAGCAGACTGTAGTGTATTATTCGCCATACAGATGGAGCAGACTATAGTGTCTCATTCACCCTACAGATGGAGCAGACTGTAGTGTCTCATTCACCATACAGATGGAGCAGACTGTAGTGTAACATTCACCATACAGATGGAGCAGACTGTAGTGTCTCATTCACCATACAGATGGAGCAGACTGTAGTGTAACATTCACCATACAGATGGAGCAGATTGTAGTGTAACATTCACCATACAGATGGAGCAGACTGTAGTGTAACATTCACCATACAGATGGAGCAGACTGTAGTGTATTATTCACCATACAGATGGAGCAGACTGTAGTGTAACATTCACCATACAGATGGAGCAGACTGTAGTGTTTCACTAGTTACATCATACAGATGGAGCAGACTGTAGTGTATCATCAGTTACCCCATACAGATGGAGCAGACTGTAGTGTCTCATTCACCATACAGATGGAGCAGACTGTAGTGTCTCATTCACCATACAGATGGAGCAGACTGTAGTGTCTCATTCACCATACAGATGGAGCAGACTGTAGTGTAACATTCACCATACAGATGGAGCAGACTGTAGTGTATTATTCACCATACAGATGGAGCAGATTGTAGTGTAACATTCACCATACAGATGGAGCAGACTGTAGTGTCTCATTCACCATACAGATGGAGCAGACTGTAGTGTAACATTCACCATACAGATGGAGCAGACTGTAGTGTATTATTCACCATACAGATGGAGCAGATTGTAGTGTAACATTCACCATACAGATGGAGCAGACTGTAGTGTATTATTCACCATACAGATGGAGCAGACTGTAGTGTAACATTCACCATACAGATGGAGCAGACTGTAGTGTATTATTCACCATACAGATGGAGCAGACTGTAGTGTAACATTCACCATACAGATGGAGAAGACTGTAGTGTAACATTCACCATACAGATGGAGTAGACTGTAGTGTCTCATTCACCATACAGATGGAGCAGACTGTAGTTTCTCACTCACCATACAGATGGCGCAGACTATAGTGTAACATTCACCATACAGATAGAGTAGACTGTAGTGTCTCACTCACCATACAGATGGAGCAGACTGTAGTGTAACACCATTTTGCCATAGCAGCCTGTATAGCACCATGGGCCTTACTGCATAATTAAAGCGATATGTATTGCAGCATGGACTGTACCATACAGATGGAGCAGACTATAGTGTCCTACTTTTACCTACAACCTGGATTGAACGTAACCTCAGCCATCAGTATAATAGATGTCAGGACCTAAGACCCAGCGCGGGGGTCAGTAACATGTAAGTTATCTAAGGTTACAGATGTTACAATAAGGTCAGCTCCATCTGCACACAGCTAAGGCCATGGCTCCTACCACTAGACTGAAAACCTGCAAAAAACATACATAAAAAATACCAAAAATATAAAACGTACGACCAACCAATACATTTTGGCCGATATTTTGCCCTGTATTGATTTTGGCCCACATGATCCCCCATATTCCCGGATACCCCAGCATCGGGCCCAGTATACAGCATGAGGATGGAGCCTACCTTTGGCAATGATATCTTCTATGTCTTGATCGAACCCTAGCCGGTGGCATTTCCTCCACAGGCCCATGTTGGTAGAGTTGTACTGTCTATTGCACTCGTCGGCAGCGCTCATGGCAAAAAGCTGCCTCCTATTCCTAGTTAGAAGTAACTTGCCCTCCCACCGGTCCAGCTTGGACCTGCTGGCCCTTAGTGGAAGGTTGTTGTTGGAATTATAAATGAATCCAGGGTCGATCCTTCTATTCGTGAAACTTTTGCACCTTTCCCGGTGCCGTCTGGCATCCGTCTCGTACCAGTGGTCGGAGCAGATAGCCACAGCCAGCATGCCCAGGGCACACAAAGCCAAAGCCAGTCCAGCGTAGAGCAATAATCTTCCAGCAGCCATCCTCAATCTCACACGACCATCAACATTTTTATCAATTGTCTCTGTTTTTGTTTAATTTTTTATTATTATTTAATTTTTTTGCCTTAGGCCAAACCGCCCTCGAAGGGTTTTAGATCCGATAACCCCGAAATACGCTTAGACCTTGAAGTTCACACGCGCGGTCTCCAACCCCAGCATAGCAAT